>NC_137336.1:76605781-76728986 GCF_965287045.1 Carcharhinus amblyrhynchos | reverse complement strand
GAGTGAGGGTGGGAAGGGAGAGGAGGGGGGAGGGTGGGGAAGGGAGAGGAGGGGGGGAGGGTGGGGAAGGGAGAGGAGGGGGGGAGGGTGGGGAGGGTGGGGAAGGGAGGGGAGGGAGGGAGGGTGGGGAAGGGAGGGGAGGGAGGGAGGGTGGGGAAGGGAGAGGAGGGAGGGAGGGAGGGTGGGGAAGGGAGAGGAGGGAGGGAGTGAGGGTGGGGAAGGGAGAGGGAGGGAGAGAGGGAGGGTGGGGAAGGGAGAGGAGGGAGGACGGGTGGGGAAGGGAGAGGAGGGAGGGAGGGTGGGGAAGGGAGAGGAGGGAGGGTGGTTGGGGAAAGGAGAGGAGGGAGGGAGGGAGAGTGGGGAAGGGGGAGGAGGGAGGGAGAGTGGGGAAGGGGGAGGAGGGAGGGAGAGTGGGGAAGGGGGAGGAGGGAGGGAGGGTGGGGAAGTGGAGGAGGGATTGAGGGAGGTTGGGGAAGGGAGGAGGGAGGGAGTGTGAGGAACGGACTGGAGGGAGGGAGGGTGGGGAACGGAGTAGAGGGAGGGAGGGAGGGTGGGGAAGGGAGAGCAGGGAGGGAGGATGGGGAAGGGAGAGCAGGGAGGGAGGATGGGGAAGGGAGAGGAGGGAGGGAGGGTGGGGAAGGGTGAGGAGGGAGGGAGGGTGGGGAAGGGAGAGGAGGGGAGGATGGGGAAGGGAGGGAAGGGAGGGAGGGAGGAGGGGAGGAGGGAGGGTGGGGAAGGGAGGGAGGGAGGGAGGGTGGGGAAGGGAGGGGAGGGAGGGAGGTGGGGAAGGGAGGGGAGGGAGGGAGGGTAGGGAGGGAGGGAGGGAGGGGAGGGTGGGGAAGGGGAGGAGGGAGGGAGTGAGGGTGGGGAAGGGAGAGGAGGGAGGAAGGGAGGGTGGGGAAGGGAGAGGAGGGAGGAGGGTGGGAAGGGAGGGGAGGGAGGGTGGGGGAAGGGAGGGGAGGGAGCGAGGGTTGGGAAGGGAGAGGATGGGGGGAGGGTGGGGAAGGGAGAGGAGGAGGGAGGGTGGGGAAGGGAGAGGAGGGAGGGAGGGTGGGGAAGGGAGAGGAGGGAGGGAGGGTGGGGAAGGGAGAGGAGGGAGGGAGGGTGGGGAAGGGAGAGGAAGTAGGGAGGGAGGGTGGGGAAGGGGAGGAGGGTGGGAGTATGGGGTAGGGAGGGAGGGAGGGTAGGGAAAGGAGAGGGAGGGAGGATGGGGAAGGGGAGGAGGGAGGGATGGTGGAGAAGGGAGAGGAAGTAGGGAGGGAGGGTGGGGAAGGGGAGGAGGGTGGGAGTATGGGGTAGGGAGGGAGGGGGGTAGGGAAGGAGAGGGAGAGAGGATGGGGAAGGGGAGGAGGGAGGGAGGGTGGGGACGGGAGAGGAGGGAGTGACGGTGGGGACGGGAGAGGAGGGAGGGAGGGTGGGGAAGGGAGAGGAGGGAGGGAGAGTGGGGAGGGGAGGGAGGGAGGGTGGGGAAGGGAGAGGAGGGAGGGAGGAAGGGTGGGGAAGGGAGAGGAGGGAGGGAGGATGGGGAAGGGAGGGAGGAGGGAGGAGGGAGGGAGGGGTGGGGAAGGGAGAGGAGGAGAGGGAGGGTGGGGAAGGGAGGGGAGGGAGGGAAGGAGGGAGGGAGGGTGGGAAGGGAGAGGAGAGAGGGAGGGTGGGGAAGGGAGGGGAGAGAGGGAAGGAGGGAGGAGGGTGGGGAAGGGAGAGGACGGAGGGAGGGAGGGCGGGGAACGGAGAAGAGGGCGGGAGGGAGGGTGGGGAACGGAGAAGAGGGAGGGAGGGAGGGTGGGGAACGGGGAGGAGGGAGGGAGGGAGGGGAAGGGAGGAGGGAGGGATGGTGGGGAAGGGAGGAGGGAGGGATGGTGGGGAAGGGCGAGGAGGGAGGGAGGGTGGGGAAGGGGAGGAGGCAGGAAGCATGGGGTAGGGAGAGGAGGAAGGGAGGGTGGGGAAGGGAGAGGAGGGAGGGAGGGTGGGGAAGGGAGAGGAGGGAGGGAGGGTGGGGAAGGGAGAGGAGGGAGGGAGGGTGGGGAAGGGAGAGGAGGGAGGGAGGGTGGGGAAGGGAGAGGAGGGAGGAGGGTGGGGAAGGGAGAGGAGGGAGGGATGGAGGGAGGGTGGGGAAGGAAGAGGGAGGGAGGGAGGGTGGGGAAGGGAGAAGAGGGAGGGAGGGAGGGTGGGGAAGGGAGAGGAGAGAGGGAGGGAGGGAGGGTGCGGAAGGGAGAGGAGAGAGGGAGGGAGGGAGGGTGGGGAAGGGAGAGGAGGGAGGGAGGGTGGGGAAGGGAGAGGAGGGAGGGAGGGAGGGTGGGGATGGGAGAGGGAGAGAGGGAGGGAGGATGGGGAAGGGAGAGGAGGGATGGAGGGTGGGGAAGGGAGAGGAGGGAGGGAGGGTGGGGAAGGGAGAGGAGGGGGGAGGGTGGGGAAGGTAGAGGAAGGAGGGAGGGTGGGGTAGGGGGAGGAGGGAGTGAGGGTGGGGAACAGAGAGGAGGGAGTGAGGGTGGGGAAGGGAGAGGAGGGAGTGAGGGTGGGGAAGGGAGAGGAGGGAGTGAGGTTGGGGAAGGGAGAGGAGGGAGTGAGGGTGGGGAAGGAGAGGAGGGAGGGAGGGTGGGGAAGGGGGAGGAGGGAGGGAGGGTGTGGAAGTCAGAGGAGGGAGGGAGGGTGGGGAAGGGAGAGGAGGGAGCGAGGGTGGGGAAGGAAAGGAGGGAGTGAGGCTGTGGAAGGGAGAGGAGGGTGGGGAAGGGAGAGGAGGGAGGGAGGTTGGGGAAGGGGGAGGAGGAGGGAGGTTGGGGAAGTGGGAGGAGGGAGGGAGGGAGGTTGGGGAACGGGGAGGAGGGAGGGAGGTGGGGAAGGGAGAGGAGGGAGGGAGGTTGGGGAAGGGGGAGGAGGGAGGGAGGGTGGGGAAGGAGGAGGAGGGAGGGAGGGTGGGGAAGGGGGAGGAGGGAGGGAGGGTGGGGAAGGGAGAGGAGGGAGGGAGGGTGGGGAAGGGGGAGGAGGGAGGGACGGTGGGGAAGAGGGAGGAGGGAGGGAGGGTGAGGAAGGGGGAGGGGGGAGGGAGGGAGGGTGGGGAAGGGGGAGGAGGGAGGGAGGGAGGGTGGGGAAGGGGGAGGAGGGAGGGAGGGTGGGGAAGGGGGAGGAGGGAGGGAGGGTGGGGAAGGGGGAGAGGGAGGGAGGGAGGGTGGGGAAGGGGGAGGAGGGAGGGAGGGAGGGTGGGGAATGGAGAGGAGGGAGGGAGGGTGGGGTAGAGATGAGGGAGGGAGGGAGGGTGGGAAGGGAGAGGAGGGAGATGGGTGGGGTAGAAAGATGAGGGAGGGAGGGTGGGGAAGGGAGAGGAGGGAGGGAGGGAGGGTGGGGAAGGGAGAGGAGGGAGGGAGGGAGGGTGGGGAAGGGAGAGGAGGGAGGGAGGGAGGGTGGGGAAGGGAGAGGAGGGAGGGAGGGTGGGGAAGGGAGAGGAGGGAGGGAGGGTGGGGAAGGGAGAGGAGGGAGGGAGGGTGGGGAAGGGAGAGGAGGGAGGGAGGGTGGGGAAGGGAGAGGAGGGAGGGAGGGAGGGTGGGGACGGGAGGGAGGGAGGGAGAGAGGGTGGGGAAGGGGAGGAGGATGGAGGGAGGGTGGGAAGGGGGAGGAGGGATGGAGGGTGGGGAAGGGGGAGGAGGGAGGAGGGAGGGTATGGAAGGGGGAGGAGGGAGGGGAGGAGTCTGGGGAAGGGGAGGAGGGAGGGAGGGTGGAGAAGGGGGAGGAGGGAGGGGAGGAGTTGGGGAAGGGGAGGAGGGAGAGAGGGAGGGAGGCTGGGAAGAGGGAGGAGTGAGGGATGGAGGGTGGGGTTGGGGGAGCGGGGAGAGAGGGAGGGGAAGAGGGGAGGTATGAAAGCGGGGGAGGTGGGGAAGAGCGGAGGGATGGCGGGTGTGGGAGTGTGGGGAAGGGAGGGAGGGGAAGGATGATTCCTCCTGTAGCCGATGAGCATCGTCTGCGCGATTCCTCCTGTAGCCGATGAGCACCGTCTGCACGATTCCTTCTGTAGCCGATGAGCACCGTCTGCACGATTCCTCCTGTAGCCGATGAGCACCGTCTGCACGATTCCTCCTGTAGCCGATGAGCACCGTCTGCGCAATTCCAACCGTAGCCAATGAGCACCGTCTGCGCGATTCCTCCCAGGGCCGATGAGCACCGTCTGCGCGATTCCTCCCAGGGCCGATGAGCACCGTCTGCGCGATTCCTCCCAGGGCCGATGAGCACCGTCTGCGCGATTCCTCCCAGGGCCGATGAGCACCATCTGCGCGATTCCTCCCAGGGCCGATGAACACCGTCTGCGTGATTCCTCCTGTAGCTGATGAGCACCGTCTGCGTGATTCCTCCTGTAGCCGATGAGCACCGTCTGCGTGATTCCTCCTGTAGCCAATGAGCACCGTCTGCGCGATTCCTCCTGTAGCCGATGAGCACCGTCTGCGTGATTCCTCCTGTAGCCGATGAGCCCCGTCTGCGTGTTTCCTCCTGTAGCCGATGAGCACCGTCTGCACGATTCCTCCTGAAGCCGATGAGCACCGTCTGCGTGATTCCTCCTGTAGCCGATGAGCCCCGTCTGCGTGTTTCCTCCTGTAGCCGATGAGCCTCGTCTGCGCGATTCCTCTGTAGCCGATGAGCCCCGTCTGCGTGTTTCCTCCTGTAGCCGATGAGCCTCGTCTGCGCGATTCCTCCCATTGCCGATGAGCCCCGTCTGTGCGATTCCTCCCATAGCCGATGAGCACCGTCTGCGCGATTCCTCCCATTGCCGATGAGCATCGTCTGCGCGATTCCTCCTGTAGGTAATGAGCCCCGTCTGCGCGATTCCTCCCATAGCCGATGAGCACCGTCTGCGCGATTCCTCCCATTGCCGATGAGCATCGTCTGCGCGATTCCTCCTGTAGGTAATGAGCCCCGTCTGCGTGATTCCCCCCATTGCCGATGAGCACCGTCTGCGCGATTCCTCCCATAGCCGATGAGCACCGTCTGCGCGATTCCTCTCATAGCCGATGAGCACCGTCTGCGCGATTCCTCCCATAGCCGATGAGCACCGTCTGCGCGATTCCTCCCATTGCCGATGAGCATCGTCTGCGCGATTCCTCCCACAGCCGATGAGCACCGTCTGCGCGATTCCTCTCATAGCCGATGAGCATCGTCTGCGCGATTCCTCCTGTAGCCGATGAGCACCGTCTGCGCGATTCCTCCTATATCCGATGAGCACCGTCTGCGTGATTCCTCCTGTAGCCGATGAGCACCGTCTGCACGATTCCTCCTGTAGCCGATGAGCCCCGTCTGCGCGATTCCTCCTGTAGCCGATGAGCACCGTCTGCGCAATTCCTCCCATAGCTGATGAGCACCGTCTGCGCGATTCCTCCTGTAGCCGATGAGCACCGTCTGTGCGATTCCTCCTGTAGCCGATGAGCACCGTCTGCGCGATTCCCCCCATAGCCGATGAGCACCATCTGCGCGATTCCCCCCATAGCCGATAAGCACCGTCTGCGCGATTCCTCCCATAGCCAATAAGCACCGTCTGCGCAATACTTCCTGTAGCCGATGAGCACCGTCTGCGCGATTCCTCCCATAGCCGATAAGCACCGTCTGCGCGATTCCTCCCGTAGCCAATAAGCACCGTCTGCGCAATACTTCCTGTAGCCGATGAGCACCGTCTGCGCGATTTCTCCTGTAGCCGATGAGCACCGTCTGCGCAATACTTCCTGTAGCCGATGAGCACCGTCTGCGCGATTCCTCCCGTAGACGATGAGCACCGTCTGCGCGATTCCTCCTGTAGCCGATGAGCACCGTCTACGCGATTCCTCCCGGAGCCGATGAGCACCGTCTGCGCGACTCCTCCCGTAGCCAATGAGCACCGTCTGCGCGATTCCTCCCATAGCCGATGAGCACCGTCTGCGCGATTCCTCCTGTAGCCGATGAGCACCGTCTGCGCGATTCCTCCCGTAGACGATGAGCACCGTCTGCGCGATTCCTCCCGTAGACGATGAGCACCGTCTGCGCGATTCCTCCTGTAGCCGATGAGCACCGTCTGTGCGATTCCTCCTGTAGCCGATGAGCACCGTCTGCACGATTCCTCCCGTAGCCGATGTGCACCGTCTGCGCGATTCCTCCCGTAGCCGATGAGCACCGTCTGCGCGATTCCTCCCAGAGCCGATGAGCACTGTCTGCGCGATTCCTCCCGTAGCCGATGAGCACCGTCTGCGCGATTCCTCCCATAGCCGATGAGCACCGTCTGCGTGATTCCTCCCGTAGCCGATGAGCACCGTCTGCGCGATTCCTCCCGTAGCCGATGAGCACCGTCTGCGCGATTCCTCCCATAGCCGATGAGCACCGTCTGCGCGATTCCTCCCATAGCCGATGAGCACCGTCTGCGCGATTCCTCCCGTAGCCGATGAGCGCCGTCTGCGCAATTCCTCCCATAGCCGATGAGCACCGTCTGCGCGATTCCTCCCATAGCCGATGAGCACCGTCTGCGCGATTCCTCCCATAGCCGATGAGCGCCGTCTGCGCAATTCCTCCCATAGCCGATGAGCACCGTCTGCGCGATTCCTCCTGTAGCCGATGAGCACCGTCTGCGCGATTCCTCCCGTAGCCGATGAGCACCGTCTGCGCGATTCCTCCCATAGCCGATGAGCACCGTCTGCGCGATTCCTCCCGTAGCCGATGAGCACCGTCTGCGCGATTCCTCCCATAGCCGATGAGCACCGTCTTCGCGATTCCTCCCATAGCCAATGAGCACCGTCTGTGCGATTCCTCCTGTAGCCGATGAGCACCGTCTGCGCGATTCCTCCCATAGCCGATGAGCACCGTCTGCGCGATTCCTCCTGTAGCCGATGAGCACCGTCTGCGCGATTCCTCCCGTAGCCGATGAGCACCGTCTGCACGATTCCTCCTGTAGCCGATGAGCACCGTCTGGCGCGATTCCTCCTGTGGCTGATGAGCACCCGTCTGCGCGATTCCTCCCATAGCCGATGAGCACCGTCTGCGCGATTCCCCCGTAGCCGATGAGCACCGTCTGCGCGATTCCTCCCGTAGCCGATGAGCATCGTCTGCGCGATTCCTCCCGTAGCCGATGAGCTCCGTCTGCGCAAATCCTCTCATAGCCGATGAGCACCGTCTGCGCGACTCCTCCCGTAGCCAATGAGCACCGTCTGCGCGATTCCTCCTGTGGCCGATGAGCACCGTCTGCACGATTCCTCCCGTAGCCGATAAGCACCGTCTGCGCGATTCCTCCCATAGCCGATAAGCACCGTCTGCGCGATTCCTCCCGTAGCCGATGAGCATCGTCTGCGCGATTCCTCCTGTAGCCGATGAGCACCGTCTGCGCGATTCCCCCGTAGCCGATGAGCACCGTCTGTGCGATTCCTCCCGTAGCCGATGAGCACCGTCTGCGCGATTCCCCCGTAGCCGATGAGCACCGTCTGCGCGATTCCTCCCGTAGCCGATGAGCATCGTCTGCGCGATTCCTCCTGTAGCCGATGAGCACCGTCTGCGCGATTCCTCCCATAGCCGATGAGCACTGTCTACGCGATTCCAACTGTTGCCGATGAGCACCTTCTGCGCGATTCCTCCTGTAGCCGATGAGCACCGTCTGCACGATTCCTCCCATAGCCGATGAGCACCGTCTGCGCGACTCCTCCCGTAGCCAATGAGCACCGTCTGCGCGATTCCTCCCATAGCCGATGAGCACCGTCTGCGCGATTCCTCCTGTAGCCGATGAGCACCGTCTGCGCGATTCCTCCCGTAGACGATGAGCACCGTCTGCGCGATTCCTCCCGTAGACGATGAGCACCGTCTGCGCGATTCCTCCTGTAGCCGATGAGCACCGTCTGTGCGATTCCTCCTGTAGCCGATGAGCACCGTCTGCACGATTCCTCCTGTAGCCGATGAGCACCGTCTGCACGATTCCTCCCGTAGCCGATGTGCACCGTCTGCGCGATTCCTTCCGTAGCCGATGAGCACTGTCTGCGCGATTCCTCCCGTAGCCGATGAGCACCGTCTGCGCGATTCCTCCCAGAGCCGATGAGCACTGTCTGCGCGATTCCTCCCGTAGCCGATGAGCACCGTCTGCGCGATTCCTCCCATAGCCGATGAGCACCGTCTGCGTGATTCCTCCCATAGCCGATGAGCACCGTCTGCGCGATTCCTCCCATAGCCGATGAGCACCGTCTGCGCGATTCCTCCCATAGCCGATGAGCGCCGTCTGCGCGATTCCTCCCGTAGCCGATGAGCGCCGTCTGCGCAATTCCTCCCATAGCCGATGAGCACCGTCTGCGCGATTCCTCCCATAGCCGATGAGCACCGTTTGCGCGATTCCTCCCATAGCCGATGAGCGCCGTCTGCGCAATTCCTCCCGTAGCCGATGAGCACAGTCTGCGCGATTCCTCCTGTAGCCGATGAGCACCGTCTGCGCGATTCCTCCCGTAGCCGATGAGCACCGTCTGCGCGATTCCTCCCATAGCCGATGAGCACCGTCTGCGCGATTCCTCCCGTAGCCGATGAGCACCGTCTGCGCGATTCCTCCCATAGCCGATGAGCACCGTCTTCGCGATTCCTCCCATAGCCAATGAGCACCGTCTGTGCGATTCCTCCTGTAGCCGATGAGCACCGTCTGCGCGATTCCTCCCATAGCCGATGAGCACCGTCTGCGCGATTCCTCCTGTAGCCGATGAGCACCGTCTGCGCGATTCCTCCCGTAGCCGATGAGCACCGTCTGCACGATTCCTCCTGTAGCTGATGAGCACCGTCTGGCGCGATTCCTCCTGTGGCTGATGAGCACCCGTCTGCGCGATTCCTCCCATAGCCGATGAGCACCGTCTGCGCGATTCCCCCGTAGCCGATGAGCACCGTCTGCGCGATTCCTCCCGTAGCCGATGAGCATCGTCTGCGCGATTCCTCCCGTAGCCGATGAGCTCCGTCTGCGCAAATCCTCTCATAGCCGATGAGCACCGTCTGCGCGACTCCTCCCGTAGCCAATGAGCACCGTCTGCGCGATTCCTCCTGTGGCCGATGAGCACCGTCTGCACGATTCCTCCCGTAGCCGATAAGCACCGTCTGCGTGATTCCTCCCATAGCCGATAAGCACCGTCTGCGCGATTCCTCCCGTAGCCGATGAGCATCGTCTGCGCGATTCCTCCTGTAGCCGATGAGCACCGTCTGCGCGATTCCCCCGTAGCCGATGAGCACCGTCTGTGCGATTCCTCCCGTAGCCGATGAGCACCGTCTGCGCGATTCCCCCGTAGCCGATGAGCACCGTCTGCGCGATTCCTCCCGTAGCCGATGAGCATCGTCTGCGCGATTCCTCCTGTAGCCGATGAGCACCGTCTGCGCGATTCCTCCCATAGCCGATGAGCACTGTCTACGCGATTCCAACTGTTGCCGATGAGCACCTTCTGCGCGATTCCTCCTGTAGCCGATGAGCACCGTCTGCACGATTCCTCCCATAGCCGATGAGCACCGTCTGCGCGATTCCTCCCATCGCCGATGAGCACCGTTTGCGCGATTCCTCCTGTAGCCGATGAGCACCGTCTGCGCGATTCCTCCTGTAGCCGATGAGCACCGTCTGCGCGATTCCACTCGTAGCCGATGAGCACCGTCTGAGTGATTCCTCCTGTAGCCAATGAGCACCGTCTGCACGAATCCTCCCATAGCCGATGAGCACCGTCTGCGCGATTCCCCCGTAGCCGATGAGCACCGTCTGCGCGAATCCTCCCATAGCCGATGAGCACCGTCTGCGCGATTCCCCCGTAGCCGATGAGCACCGTCTGCGCGATTCCTCCCATAGCCGATGAGCACCGTCTGCGCGATTCCTCCTGTAGCCGATGAGCACCGTCTGAGTGATTCCTCCTGTAGCCGATGAGCACCGTCTGCGCAATTCCACTCGTAGCCAATTAGCACCGTCTGAGTGATTCCTCCTGTAGCCGATGAGCACCGTCTGCGCGATTCCACTCGTAGCCAATTAGCACCGTGAGTGATTCCTCCTGTAGCCGATGAGCACCGTCTGTGCGATTCCTCCCGTAGCCGATGAGCACCGTCTGTGCGATTCCTCCCGTAGCCGATGAGCACCGTCTGTCCGATTCCTCCCGTAGCCGATGAGCACCGTCTGCGCGATTCCTCCCGTAGCCGATGAGCACCGTCTGCACAATTCCTCCCAGAGCCAATGAGCACCGTCTGCGCGATTCCTCCCATAGCCGATGAGCACCGTCTGCGTGATTCCTCCCATAGCCGATGTGCACCGTCTGCGTGATTCCTCCCATAGCCAATGAGCACCGTCTGCGCGATTCCTCCCATAGCCGATGAGCACCGTCTGTGCGATTCCTCCCGTAGCCGATGAGCACCGTCTGTGCAATTCCTCCCGGAGCCGATGAGCACCGTCTGCACAATTCCTCCCAGAGCCAATGAGCACCGTCTGTGCAATTCCTCCTGCAGCCGATGAGCACCGTCTGCGCGATTCCTCCCGTAGCCGATGTGCACCGTCTGCGCGATTCCTCCCGTAGCCGATGAGCACCATCTGCGCGATTCCTCCTGTAGCCGATGAGCACCGTCTGTGCGAATCCTCCCATAGCCGATGAGCACCGTCTGCACGAATCCTCCCATAGCCGATGAGCACCGTCTGCGCGATTCCTCCCAGAGCCGATGAGCACCGTCTGCACGATTTCTCCCATAGCCGATGAGCACCGTCTGCGCGATTTCTCCCATAGCCGATGAGCGCCGTCTGCGCGATTTCTCCCATAGCCGATGAGCACCGTCTGCGCGATTTCTCCCATAGCCGATGAGCACCGTCTGCGCGATTTCTCCCATAGCCGATGAGCACCGTCTGCGCGATTCCTTCCAGAGCCGATGAGCACCGTCTGCACGATTCCTCATGTAGCCAATGAGCTCCGTCTGCGCGATTCCTCCTGTAGCCGATGAGCACCGTCTGCGCGATTCCTCCCATAGCCGATGAGCACCGTCTGCACGATTCCTCCTGTAGCCGATGAGCACCGTCTGCGCGATTTCTCCCATAGCCGATGAGCACCGTCTGCGCGATTTCTCCCATAGCCGATGAGCACCGTCTGCGCGATTCCTCCCATAGCCGATGAGCACCGTCTGCACGATTCCTCATGTAGCCAATGAGCTCCGTCTGCGCGATTCCTCCCAGAGCCGATGAGCACCGTCTGCACGATTCCTCCTGTAGCCGATGAGCACCGTCTGCGCGATTCCTCCTGTAGCCGATGAGCTCCGTCTGCGCGATTCCTCCCATAGCCGATGAGCACCGTCTGCGCGATTCCTTCCAGAGCCGATGAGCACCGTCTGCGCGATTCCTCCCATAGCCGATGAGCACCGTCTGCGCGATTCCTTCCAGAGCCGATGAGCACCGTCTGCGCGATTCCTCCCATTGCCGATGAGCTCCGTCTGCGCGATTCCTCCCGTAGCCGATGAGCCCCGTCTGCGCGATTCCTCCCATTGCCGATGAGCCCCGTCTGCGCGATTCCTCCCATCGCCGGTGAGCACCGTCTGCGCGATTCCTCCCAGAGCCGATGAGCACCTTCTGCGCGATTCCTCCCTTGGCCGATGAGCACCGTCTGCGCGATTCCTCCCGGAGCCGATGAGAACCGTCTGCGCGATTCCTCCCATAGCCGATGAGCACCGTCTGCGCGATTCCTCCCGTGGCCGATGAGCACCGTCTGCGCGATTCCTCCTGTAGCCGATGAGCACCGTCTGCGCGATTCCTCCCGTGGCCGATGAGCACCGTCTGCGCAATTCCTCCCAGAGCCGATGAGCACCGTCTGCGCGATTCCTCCTGTAGCCGATGAGCTCCGTCTGCGCGATTCCTCCTGTGGCCGATGAGCACCGTCTGCGCGATTCCTCCTGTGGCCGATGAGCTCCGTCTGCGCGACTCCTCCCAGTGCCGATGAGCATCGTCTGCGCGATTCCTCCCATAGCCGATGAGCACCGTCTGCGCGAATCCTCCCACTGCCGATGAGCACCGTCTGCGCGATTCCTCCTGTGGCCGATGAGGTCCATCTGCGCGACTCCTCCCAGTGCCGATGAGCATCGTCTGCGCGATTCCTCCCGTAGCCGATGAGCACCGTCTGCGCGATTCCTCCCAGGGCCGATGAGCTCCGTCTGCGCGATTACTCCCAGAGCCGATGAGCACCGTCTGCGCGATTCCTCCTGTAGCCGATGAGCTCCGTCTGCGCGATTCCTCCCATAGCCGATGAGCACCGTCTGCGCGATTCCTTCCAGAGCCGATGAGCACCGTCTGCGCGATTCCTCCCATAGCCGATGAGCACCGTCTGCGCGATTCCTTCCAGAGCCGATGAGCACCGTCTGCGCGATTCCTTCCAGAGCCGATGAGCACCGTCTGCGCGAATCCTCCCGTAGCCGATGAGCACCGTCTGCGCGATTCCTCCCATTGCCGATGAGCACCGTCTGCGCGATTCCTCCCGTAGCCGATGAGCTCCGTCTGCGCGATTCCTCCCGTAGCCGATGAGCCCCGTCTGCGCGATTCCTCCCATTGCCGATGAGCTCCGTCTGCGCGATTCCTCCCATCGCCGGTGAGCACCGTCTGCGTGATTCCTCCCGTAGCCGATGAGCACCGTCTGCGTGATTCCTCCTGTAGCTGATGAGCACCGTCTGCGCGATTCCTCCCATAGCCGATGAGCACCGTCTGCGTGATTCCTCCCAGTGCCGATGAGCACCGTCTGCGCGAATCCTCCTGTAGCTGATGAGCACCGTCTGCGCGATTCCTCCTGTAGCCGATGAGTACCGTCTGCGCGAATCCTCCCAGAGCCGATGAGCACCGTCTGCGCGATTCCTCCTGTAGCCGATGAGCACCGTCTGCGCGATTCCTCCCGTAGCCGATAAGCACCGTCTGCGCGACTCCTCCTGTAGCCGATGAGCACCGTCTGCGCGATTCCCCCCATTGCCGATGAGCACCGTCTGCGCGATTCCCCCCATTGCCGATGAGCACCGTCTGCGCGATTACTCCCGTAGCCGATGAGCACCGTCTGCGCGACTCCTCCTGTAGCCGATGAGCACCGTCTGCGCGATTCCCCCCATAGCCGATGAGCACCGTCTGCGCGATTCCCCCCATTGCCGATGAGCACGTCTGCGCGATTCCTCCCGTAGCCGATGAGCACCGTCTGCGCGAATCCTCTCATAGCCGATGAGCACCGTCTGCGCGATTCCTCCCGTAGCCGATGAGCACCATCTGCGCGAATCCTCTCATAGCCGATGAGCACCGTCTGCGCGATTCCTCCCGTAGCTGATGAGCACCGTCTGCGCGAATCCTCTCATAGCCGATGAGCACCGTCTGCGCGATTCCTCCCGTAGCCGATGAACACCGTCTGCGCGATTCCTCCTGTAGCCGATGAGCACCGTCTGCGCGATTCCTCCTGTAGCCGATGAGCACCGTCTGCGCGATTCCTCCTGTAGCCGATGAGCACCGTCTGCGCGATTCCTCCTGTAGCCGATGAGCACCGTCTGCGCGAATCCTCCCAGAGCCGATGAGCACCGTCTGCGCGATTCCTCCTGTAGCCGATGAGCACCGTCTGCGCGAATCCTCCCAGAGCCGATGAGCACCGTCTGCACGATTCCTCCTGTAGCCGATGAGCACCGTCTGCGCGATTCCCCCCATTGCCGATGAGCACCGTCTGCGCGATTCCCCCCATAGCCGATGAGCACCGTCTGCGCGATTCCCCCCATTGCCGATGAGCACGTCTGCGCGATTCCTCCCGTAGCCGATGAGCACCGTCTGCGCGATTCCTCCCATAGCCGATGAGCACCGTCTGCGCGAATCCTCCCATAGCCGATGAGCACCGTCTGCGCGATTCCTCCCATAGCCGATGAGCACCGTCTGCGCGATTCCCCCCATTGCCGATGAGCACCGTCTGCGCGATTCCCCCCATAGCCGATGAGCACCGTCTGCGCGATTCCCCCCATTGCCGATGAGCACCGTCTGCGCGATTCCCCCCATAGCCGATGAGCACCGTCTGCGTGATTCCCCCCATAGCCGATGAGCACGTCTGCGCGATTCCTCCCGTAGCCGATGAGCACCGTCTGCGCGATTCCTCTCATAGCCGATGAGCACCGTCTGCGCGATTCCTCCCGTAGCCGATGAGCACCGTCTGCGCGATTCCTCCCAGAGCCGATGAGCACCGTCTGCGCAATTCCTCCTGTGGCCGATGAGCACCGTCTGTGCGATTCCTCCCATAGCCGATGAGCACCGTCTGCGCGATTCCTCCCGTAGCCGATGAGCACCGTCTGCGCGATTCCTCCTGTGGCCGATGAGCACCGTCTGCGCGATTCCTCCTGTAGCCGATGAGCACCGTCTGCGCGATTACTCCCAGAGCCGATGAGCACCGTCTGCGCGATTCCTCCTGTAGCCGATGAGCACCGTCTGCGTGATTCCTCCCGTAGCCGATGAGCGCCGTCTGCGCGATTCCTCCTGTAGCCGATGAGCACCGTCTGCGCAATTCCTCCCATAGCCGATGAGCACCGTCTGCGCGATTCCTCCCATTGCCGATGAGCCCCGTCTGCGCGATTCCTCCCGTGGCCGATGAGCACCGTCTGCACGATTCCTCCCATAGTCGATGAGCACCGTCTGCGCGATTCCTCCCTTAGTCGATGAGCACCGTCTGCGCGATTCCTCCCTTAGCCGATGAGCACCGTCTGCGCGATTCCTCCCTTAGCCGATGAGCACCGTCTGCGCGATTCCTCCCATAGCCGATGAGCACCGTCTGCGCGATTCCTCCCAGGGCCGATGAGCACCGTCTGCGCGATTCCTCCCTTAGCCGATGAGCACCGTCTGCACGATTCGTCCCGTGGCCGATGAGCACCGTCTGCGCGATTCCTCCTGTAGCCGATAAGCACCGTCTGCACGATTCCTCCTGTGGCCGATGAGCTCCGTCTGCGCGACTCCTCCCATAGCCGATGAGCACCGTCTGCGCGATTCTTCCTGTGGCCAATGAGCACCGTTTGAACATAAGAACATAAGAAATAGGAGCAGGAGTAGGCCATCTAGCCCTTCGAGCCTGCCCCGCCATTCAATAAGATCATGGCTGATCTGTCGTGGCTCAGATCCACATTCCTGCCCTCTCCCCATAACCCTTAATCCCCTCTCCTATCAAAAACCCATCAACCCGCGTCTTAAAAATATTTAGCAAGGCAGCCTCCACCACTTCAACGGGCAGAGAATTCCAGAGATTCACCACCCTTTGAGTGAAGAAGTTCCTCCTCAACTCCGTTCTAAACCGCCCCACCTTTATCTTGAGGCTGTGCCCCCTAGTCCTACTGTCCTTTCTGAGCGGGAAGAGTCTCTCCACCTCTATGCTATCCATCCCATTCATCATCTTATACGTCTCAATGAGATCTCCCGTCATTCTTCTAAACTCCAACGAGTACAAGCCTAGTTTATTCAGCCTCTCCTCATAGCTCAACCCCCTCAACTCCGGTATCAGCCTAGTAAACCTCCTCTGCACTCCCTCCAGGGCCAAAATATCTTTGCGCAGGTGCAGCGCCCAAAACTGCACACAGTACTCCAGCTGCGGCCTCACCAATGCCCTATACAGCTGCAGCAAGACCTCCCTACTTTTATATTCAATCCCCCTCGCTATGAAGGCCAGCATCCCATTCGCCTTCCTGACCACCTGCGCGATTCCTCCCGTAGCCGATGAGCACCGTCTGCGCGAATCCTCCCATAGCCAATGAGCACCGTTTCAGCGCGATTCCCCCTGTAGCCGATGAGCACTGTCTGCGCGAATCCTCTCATAGCCGATGAGCACCGTCTGCGCAATTCCTCCCATAGCCGATGAGCACCGTCTGCGCGATTCCTCCTGTAGCCGATGAGCACCGTCTGCGCGATTCCTCCTGTAGCCGATGAGCACCGTCTGCGCGATTCCTCCCATAGCCAATGAGCACCGTCTGCGCGATTCCTCCCATAGCCGATGAGCACCGTCTGCGCGATTCCTCCCATAGCCGATGAGCACCGTCTGCGCGATTCCTCCCATAGCCGATGAGCACCATCTGCGCGATTCCTCTCATAGCCGATGAGCACCGTCTGCGCGAATCCTCCTGTAGCCGATGAGCACCGTCTGCACGATTCCTCCCATAGCCGATGAGCACCGTCTGCGCGAATCCTCCTGTAGCCGATGAGCACCGTCTACGCAATTCCTCCTGTAGCCGATGAGCACCGTCTGCGCGATTCCTCCTGTAGCCGATGAGCACCGTCTGCGCGATTCCTCCTGTAGCCGATGAGCACCGTCTGCGTGATTCCTCCTGTAGCCAATCAGCACCGTCTGCACGATTCCTCCTGTAGCCGATGTGCTCCATCTATGAAGATGGGAACATAATAAGAGGAGTAAGGCATTCAGTCCATCGAGCTCACTTCACCATTTAATAAGATGATGGCTGATCTGTGGCCTGAGCCCATGTACCTGCCCTAGACCCATATCCCTCCACACCCCTCCTCAATAAAAATGTGTCTATCTCAGACTGAAACCTCACAATTGAAACAGCATCCACCGGTGTTTGAGGAAGAGAGTTCCAACCCTCCACCACTCTGTGTGTAGAAATGTTTTCCAACAACTCTCTGCAATGGTTTTGCCCCAGCTAGTGGGAAGTTTCTCCTGATCCACCCTGTCCTTCCCTGTAAATATTTTGTAGATTTCTATCAGGTCAGCCCTCAACCTTCTAAATTGGAGCGAACAAGGGCTTAGTTTGTCTAATCTCTCCATGTAACTGAACCCCTGAAGTCCAGTGATCATTCTTGTCAACCTGCGTTGAGCTCCCTCCAGGGCTGAACCATCCTTCCGAAGGTATCCTGTCCATACCTGCTCACAGGATTCTCAGTGGGCTCTAATACTACAACTGCAGCATTGGGTCTGCATCCCTATACTCCAGCCCTTTAGATATGAAAGACAGCATCCCTTTGGCCTTCTTGACTATTTCTGCTCCTGTTTGTGGCATTTTAAGGAGCTCTGCACTTGAATCCCCAAATCTTACACACTGACCTGCTGCTCCGGTTCCCACCTTCCTGCCTGATTCCTCTGGGAGCCGATGAGATCCGTCTATGTGATGCCTCCCATAGCCGATGAGCTGGTTCTGTGTGATGCCTCCCACAGCCGATGAGCTGGTTCACACACAAATTAGTTGCCATGATCTTGCACACTAAATTAATGATTCCTCCTTTCTGCTCCAATTTGGCAAACAGACATTTCCTCGATGAGCTGGTTCTGTGTGATGCCTCCCACAGCCGATGAGCTGGTTCTGTGTGATGCCTCCCACAGCCGATGAGCTGGTTCTGTGTGATGCCTCCCACAGCCGATGAGCTGGTTCTGTGTGATGCCTCCCACAGCCGATGAGCTGGTTCTGTGTGATGCCTCCCACAGCCGATGAGCTGGTTCTGTGTGATGCCTCCCACAGCCGATGAGCTGATTCTGTGATGCCTCCCACAGCCGATGAGCTGGTTCTACGCTCCTCCCTCACGCTCCTGATGGGACCTGGACCCCGCCCCCAAGTGACTGCGCAGGCGCCAGTGCCGGACGGCTGCTTTTCCCTCCCCTCATTGCCTGATGACGTCACAGAGCCAGGGCCTGAAGACGACACAAACCCCACCCACTGACGGTGGCTAGGCCCCGCCTACTGATGAGTGCAGGCCACGCCTCCTGATGACACACAGAGCACGTGAAGCCACAGCTTCCGGTGGTTTGGCGGAAGGGCCGCCCATCTGTCCACGCGGCCCTCCATGCACGGATTGTGCATGCGCTACTTGTTCTCCCGCACTCCGCATGCGCATTGTGCCATTTCAACTGAGCTGTCTGATGGAAGGAAGAATATTTACAATGCAGCAAACATTAATAGCAGCACAAAATATTAGGATGCTTTTACAATGCAGCAAACATTAATGGCAGCACAAAATATTAGGATGCTTTTACAATGCAGCAAACATTAATGGCAGCACAAAATATTAGGATGCTTTTACAATGCAGCAAACATTAATGGCAGCACAAAATATTAGGATGCTTTTACAATGCAGCAAAGGATCATGAACAATAATTCAAAGGAAAAACTGTACAATTAGAGAAAACTTACAGCAATTATAAAAACAGACAGTAAAATCTTCAACAAGTATATTAAACAGGGAGAGACTGGACAAAAGCAATGTGTGTTAGAGGGAGAGAGCGGGGAATTCATCATGGCAAACAAGGAGATTGAAAAGATTCTGAAAAACTTTCCCAGCAACTGGCACAGGAGAAGAAACAAAAAACATCACAGTTAAAAGAAATGAAAGTCAGCAACTTAAAGTAAACCCCATCACCAACCCTTCCATTTGATGGGAACTCGATAGCCAGTGGTGTCCCTACCTTTTCCTGAGTCCCCTGTCTTCAGGCAGATGAACTGGAAATCCTCAGGGGAACAGCGCATGTGCACATCACTCTCTGGCATGGCATTGCACATGCGGCTCACAACACACTGATTCTCGCCCTGCACATGCTCAGCCCCAGCACACACACACGTGTCACAGCCACTGCACTCTGGAAGCACAGAACTGTCTGTGGCTCTGCGCTGGATCCAGTTCAGGGGAGGGTTACTGGAGGCTCACTGGATAGCTGCAATCAGTGGCTGCTTTATCAGCTCAGATTACACACATTGGCCTTGTTTCCACTGGAGTTTAGGAGACTGAGCTGTGGCTTGATTGAAGGTTATAAGATCCTGAATGATCTTGACAAGGTGGCCGTGGAAAGGATATTTTCCTCTTGTGGGAGAGGCCAGAACCAGGCGTCACTGTTTGAAAATTAGGGGAGAGCTGAAGGACCTGTACTGCGCTGTACTGTTCCATGTTTTATGTTCAAAGGAATCTGATCTGTGTTCCATACAGGACTTTGTGTTTCTCCACTGAATGTGCGAGGAACAGTAATGCCCTCTTTCCAATCATTCAATTCCCAACAAGGAAAAATGAACTCAAGATGGTTCATCTTTCTGTTCAAAGTCTCTTCATCCAAAGGCTTGTGAACCATTGGAATTGGGGACATGGGAGAATTGTGAATTCCCGCTGTTTATATTGAAGACAGAGATGAAGATTTCTCGGTGTTTTACCAGCACGAATGGAAAATTGAGATGGAAGATGAGCCATGAACAGAGCGAATATTGGAGAATCCATGTGTTGAGTTCATTTTTCGCAAGACTCTTCCATCTGTGATACAAAGGTAAACACCAACCATTGTCAGAGTCAAAGTTCTTTCTTTATCCTATAAGTATCGGCTGGTTAACCTTTACTACTTAACCTCCACTCAGTGCTGGAAGTCAGTTAGTGAAAAGCACACAAAGCAACAAGGCTGACCCCTTTTATACAGTTTACAGTCTCATCAGGTAGATGTGATTTCAAACAAGACTTAAACACACATCATCTGATTCAATCAAAAACAAGTAGCTACAGGAATTGCTCCATAAGAAAGAACATCCTATTAAAATACACATTTACTACTTACACCCCCACCCATCAGAACATAAACATAATGTCTTTGGGTTACATGCCATTTGATAGCACAAAAGAGAATATTATCACGGACTCAGTTAGACTCACACCCCAGCCGGGCTCAGCAAGCTGGAGCCTGTGGTTAACCTGTTTAGTCAGTTTGCTCCCATGAGCTGTTTCTCTGCCATTCTTCCAAGCCCAATAGTTCATCTTCCCCTCTGCAGTGGATGTGAACTCTTTAATATCGCAAGTTAATCATTGAATCATCGAACCCTACAGTGCAGAAAGAGGCCCTTCGGCCCATCGAGTCTGCACTGACCACAATCCCACCCAGGCCT
Organism: Carcharhinus amblyrhynchos; assembly: GCF_965287045.1. NCBI lineage: Eukaryota > Metazoa > Chordata > Chondrichthyes > Carcharhiniformes > Carcharhinidae > Carcharhinus > Carcharhinus amblyrhynchos. The sequence goes on along the minus strand of NC_137336.1, from coordinate 76,709,192 downwards.
TACCCCCATTTCCCTACATATTTTACCCGCTAATCCCTCTAACCTAAGCATCCTAGTACACTAAGGGACAATTTTAGCATGGCCAATCAACCTAACCCGCACATCTTATAGAAACATATAAGATGATTAGAGGTTTAGATAGGGTGGATGGTGATAGCCTGTTTCCTCGGATGGAGAAAGCTAGCACGAGGGGGCATGGCTTTAAATTAAGGGGGGGTAGTTATAGGACGGATGTCAGGGGCAGGTTCTTTACCCAGAGGGTGGTGAGGGACTGGAATGCCCTGCCTGCTGCAGTTGTAAATGCGCCTAGTTTGGGGGCGTTTAAGAGATTGGTGGATAGGTTTATGGACGAAAAGGGATTGGTTTAGATTAGTGGGTCAATGTTTTTTTTTAAAAATAAGACTGGTCGGCGCAACATTGTGGGCCGAAGGGCCTGTTCCGCGCTGTAATGTTCTATGTTCTATGTTCTATGTTCTATGTTCTTTGGACTGTTGTTGGAAGGTATTTTGAGAGACAGGATCTACAGGCATTTGGAGACACAAGGACTGATTAGGGACAGTCAGCACGGTTTTGAGTGGAAAATCATGTCTCACAAATTTGATTGAGTTTTTTGAAGGGGTGATCAAGAAAGTAGATGAGGGCAGTGCAGTTGATGTTGTTTACGTGGATTTTAGCAAGGCCTTTGACAAGGTCTGCATGGTGGGTTATTGCATAAGGTTAAATCTCACAGGACCCAGGATGAGGTATCGAAATGATACAAAATTGGTTTGATGACAGAAGCCAGAGGGTAGACGTAGAGAGTTGTTTTTCAAACTGGAGGCCTGTGACCAGCGGTGTGCCTCAGGATCAGTGCTGGGTCCACTGTTCTTGGAATGCTGTAGGGATAGTTTCCTTGAACAGTGTGTGATGGAACTGACGAGGGGGCGAGCTATCTTAGATCTGGTGTTGTGTAACGAGGCAGGTAGAGTTAGGGATCTTGTTGTGAGGAATCCTCTTGGGAAGAGTGATCATTGTATGGTTGAGTTTTTGATGCAGATGGAGGATGAGAAAGTAGCATCCCGGACCTGTGTCCTCTGTTTGAACAGAGGGGAGTACGATAGGATGAGAGAGGAATTGGCGAATGTAGATTGGGGGCACAGATTGGTAGGTAGGACAGCTGAGGAACAGTGGAGAATCTTTAAGGAGATCTTTTTTGGTGCTCAACAGAAATATATTCCAATGGTGAAGAAGGAATGTAGGAGAAGGGATAATCAGCCGTGGTTATCGAAGGAGATAAAGGAGACTATTAAATTAAAAGCTGATGCGTTTAGAGTGGCTAAAAGTACTGGGTGAGTAGAAGATTGGGAGAGGTTTAAAAATCAACAAAGAATGACTAAGAAGCTGATAAAGAAAGGAAGGATAGACTATGAAGCTAAACTAAACAAGGACCTCGGGGTCCTTGTGCATGAGTCGCAAAAACCCAGCTTGCAGGTACAGCAGGTGGTCAGGCAGGCAAATGGGATGCTGGCCTTCATAGCGAGGGGGATTGAATATAAAAGTAGGGAGCTCTTGCTGCGGCTGTATAGGGCATTGGTGAGGCCGCAGCTGGAGTACTGTGTGCAGTTTTGGGCGCCGTACTTACGCAAGGATATTTTGGCCTTGGAGGGAGTGCAGAGGAGGTTTACTAGGCTGATGCCGGAGTTGAGGGGGTTGAGCTATGAGGAGAGGCTGAATAAACTAGGCTTGTACTCGTTAGAGTTTAGAAGAATGAGGGGAGATCTCATTGAGACATATAAGATGATGAATGGGATGGATAGGATAGAGGTGGAGAGACTCTTCCCGCTCAAAAAAGACAGTAGGACTAGGGGGCACAGCCTCAAGATAAAGGGAGGGCGGTTTAGAACGGAGTTGAGGAGGAACTTCTTCACTCAAAGGGTGGTGAATCTCTGGAATTCTCTGCCCGTTGAAGTGGTGGAGGCTGCCTCGCTAAATATTTTTAAGACGCGGGTTGATGGGTTTTTGATAAGAGAGGGGATTAAGGGTTATGGGGAGAGGGCGGGAATGTGGAACTGAGCCACGACAGATCAGCCATGATCTTATTGAATGGCGGGGCAGGCTCGAAGGGCCAGGTGGCCTACTCCTGCTCCTATTTCTTATGTTCTTATGTTCTTAGCGCTAAATATAAACAAGGATAGTAAGAGTTTTTACAAATATATAAAGAAGAGGAGGCTGGCTAGAGTGAATGTTGGACCCTTAGAGGATGAGAGGGGGGATTTAGCGGCGGGCAATGAGGGAATGGCTGAGGACTGAAATAAGTTTTTTGCCTCGGTCTTCACAGAGGAGGACGCGAATAGTTTGCCGGATATTAAAGATAGAAGGATGGTAGGAGTTGAGGGCCTGAATGCGATTACTGTCACTAGAGAGGTAGTGCTTGATAGACTAGCGGGACTGATGGTGGACAAGTCCCCAGGACCGGATGGAATCATCCGAGGGTTCTGAAGGAAATGGCAGAGGTGATAGTGGATGCCTTGGTGGTTATTTTCCAAACATCGCTGGATTCCGGGGAAGTGCTGGAAGATTGGAAAACGGCTAATGTTACGCCGTTGTTTAAAAAGGGTAGCAGGCAAAAGGCAGGGAATTATAGGCCGGTTAGTTTAACGTCTGTTGTTGGAAAAATGCTTGAATCCGTCATCAAAGAAGAAATAGTGAGGCACCTAGAGAAGAATTGTTTGATAGAGCAGACGCAGCATGGTTTCGTTAAGGGGAAGTCGTGTCTGACGAATTTATTGAAATTCTACGAGGATGTGTCTAGTGCGGTGGACGGAGGGGAACCGGTGGATGTGGTGTTTCTCGATTTTCAGAAGGCATTTGATAAGGTGCCGCACAAAAGGTTGTTACAGACGGTTAGGGGGCATGGAGTTGGGGGTAACGTGTTAGCGTGGATAGAGGATCGGTTGTCTAATAGGAGGCAGAGTGTTGGTGTCAATGGGTGCTATTCGGATTGGTGACTAGTGGAGTGCCCCAGGGATCGGTGCTGGGGCCTCAGCTATTTACCATTTATATAGATGATCTGGAGGAAGGGGCTGAGTGTAGGGTGACGAAATTTGCTGATGACACGAAGATAAGTGGAAAAGCAAATTGTGCAGAGGGTGTAGAAAGTCTGCAGAGGGATCTGGATAGGCTGAGCGAGTGGACGAGGACCTGGCAGATGGAATACAATGTTAGCAAGTGTGAGGTTATCCACTTTGGCAGAAATAATAGTAGGAGGGATTACTATTTAAAAGGTGAAAAGCTCCAGCATGCTATGGTTCAGAGGGACCTGGGGGTCCTTGTGCATGAGTTGCAAAAACCCAGCCTGCAGGTGCAGCAGGTGATCAAGAAGGCGAATGGGATGCTGGCCTTCATAGCGAGGGGGATAGAATATAAAAGTAGGGAGGTCTTGCTGCAACTGTACAGGGCACTGGTGAGGCCGCAGCTGGAGTACTGTGTGCAGTTTTGGTCGCCGCACTTGCGTAAGGATATTTTGGCCTTGGAGGGAGTGCAGAGGAGGTTTACTAGGCTGATACCGGAGATGAGGGGGTTGGACTATGAAGAGAGACTAAATAGACTGGGCTTGTACTCGTTGGAGTTTAGAAGGATGAGGGGAGATCTTATAGAGATGTGTAAGATAATGAAAGGGATGGATAGGGTAGAGGTAGAGAGACTCTTCCAGCTCAGAAAGGACAGCAGGACTAGGGGGCACAGCCTCAAGATAAAGGGGGGCAGTTTAGAACGGAGTTGAGGAGGAACTTCTTCACTCAAAGGGTGGTGAATCTCTGGAATTCTCTGCCCATTGAAGTGGTGGAGGCTACCTCGCTCAATATATTTAAGACACGGGTAGATAGGTTTTTGGTAGGCAAAGGGATTAAGGGTTATGGGGAGAAAGCGGGAAAGTGGAACTGATCCACTTCAGATCAGCCATGATCTTATTGAATGGCGGGGCAGGCTCGAAGGGCTAGATGGCCTACTCCTGCTCCTATTTCTTATGTCCTTACTGTTATTTGTCATTTATATTAATGACTTGGATGAGAATATAGGAGACACGGTTAGTAAGTTTGCAGATGACACCAAGATCAGTGGTATGGTGGACAGTGAAGAAAGTTATCTCCAATTGCAACGGGATCTTGATTAATTGGGCCAGTGGGCTGACAAGTGGCAGATGGAGTTTAATTTAGACAAATGCGATGTGATGCATTTTGGTAGATTGAAACAAGTCATGACTTAACTCGGTGAATGGGAGGGCGTTGGGAAAGTTACAGAACAAAGAGGTTTAGGGGTACATGTTTATCGCTCCTTGAAAGTGGAGTCACAGGTGGACAGAGTGGTGAAGAAGGCATTCGGCATGCTTGGTTTCATTAGTCAGAACATTGAATCATTGAATACAGGAGTTAGGACGTCTTGTTGAAGTTGTACAAGACATTGGTAAGGCCACATATGAAATATTGTGTACAGTTCCGGTCACCCTATCATAGAAAGGATATTATTAAACTAGAAAGAGTGCAGAAAAGATTTACTAGGAAGCTACCGGGACTTGATGGATTGAGTTATAAGGAGAGGCTGGATAGACTGGGACGTATTTTCTCTGGAGCATAGGAGGCTGAGGGGTGATCTTATAGAGGTTTACACAATAATGAGGGGCACAGATCAGCTAGATAATCAATATCGTTTCCCAAAGATCAGGGAATCTAAAATTAGAGGGTTTAAGGTGAGAGCGGGGAGATACAGAAGTGTCCAGAGGGACAGTATTTTTTCACCCAGAGGGTGGTGAGTGTCTGGAACAAGCTGCCAGAGGTAGTGGTCGAGGTGGGAACAATTTTGTTTTTTAAAAAGTATTTAGACAATGACATGGGTAAGATGGGTATAGAGGGATGTGGGCCAAATGTGTCAATTGGGACTAGCTTAGGAGGTTAAACAAAAAGAGGCAGCATGGACAAGTTGGGCCGAAGGGCCTGTTTACAGACTGTAAACCTCTGTGACATTATCCCCCCCAACCCCCCCAATCCCCGGCACCCGGCTCACTGCCACCCAGCTCCCCGGCACCCAGCTCCCCGGCACCCAGCCCCCCGCCACCCAGCCCCCCGGCACCCAGCTCCCCGGCACCCAGCCCCCCCACACCCAGCTCCCCACCACCCAGCCCCCCGGCACCCAGCTCCCCGGCACCCAGCCCCCCCACACCCAGCTCCCCACCACCCAGCCCCCCCACACCCAGCTCCCCACCACCCAGCTCCCCACACCCAGCCCCCCGGCACCCAGCTCCCCACACCCAGCTCCCCGGCACCCAGCCCCCTGGCACCCAGCTCCCCGGCACCCAGTTCCCCGGCACCCAGCTCCCCGGGACCCAGCCCCCCGGCACCCAGCCCCCCGGCACCCAGCTCCCCGGCACCCAGCCCCCCGGGACCCAGCCCCCCGGCACCCAGCCTCCCCACACCCAGCCCCCCCACACCCAGCCCCCCGGCACCCAGCTCCCCGGCACCCAGCCCCCCGGGACCCAGCTCCCCGGCACCCAGCTCCCCGGCACCCAGCTCCCCGGGACCCAGCTCCCCGGCACCCAGCCCCCCGCCACCCAGCCCCCCGGCACCCAGCTCCCCGGGACCCAGCCCCCCGCCACCCAGCCCCCCGGCACCCAGCTCCCCGGGACCCAGCTCCCCGGCACCCAGCTCCCCGGCACCCAGCCCCCCGGCACCCAGCCCCCCGGCACCCAGCTCCCCGGCACCCAGCTCCCCACACCCAGCCCCCCGGCACCCAGCTCCCCGGCACCCAGCTCCCCGGCACCCAGCCCCCCGGCACCCAGCCCCCCGGCACCCAGCTCCCCACACCCAGCCCCCCGGCACCCAGCTCCCCGGCACCCAGCCCCCCGGCACCCAGCTCCCCGGCACCCAGCTCCCCACACCCAGCCCCCCGGCACCCAGCTCCCCGGCACCCAGCCCCCCGGCACCCAGCTCCCCGGGACCCGGCTCCCAAACAAGCGGGAATCACTTCAGAGTGATCACCCTCAGAGTGATCTCCCTCAGAGTTATCACCCTCAGAGTGATCTCCCTCAGAGTGATCACCCTCAGAGTGATCTCCCTCAGAGTGATCACCCTCAGAGTGATCTCCCTCAGAGTGATCACCCTCAGAGTGATCTCCCTCAGAGTTATCACCCTCAGAGTGATCTCCCTCAGAGTGATCACCCTCAGAGTGATCTCCCTCAGAGTGATCACCCTCAGAGTGATCTCCCTCAGAGTGATCACCCTCAGAGTGATCTCCCTCAGAGTTATCACCCTCAGAGTGATCTCCCTCAGAGTGATCATCCTCAGAGTGATCACCCTCAGAGTGATCTCCCTCAGAGTGATCTCCCTCAGAGTGATCACCCTCAGAGTGATCACCCTCAGAGTGATCTCCCTCAGAGTGATCTCCCTCAGAGTGATCACCATCAGAGTGATCTCCCTCAGAGTGATCTCCCTCAGAGTGATCACCCTCAGAGTGATCACCCTCAGAGTGATCTCCCTCAGAGTGATCACCCTCAGAGTGATCTCCCTCAGAGTGATCACCCTCAGAGTGATCTCCCTCAGAGTGATCTCCCTCAGAGTGATCTCCCTCAGAGTGATCTCCCTCAGAACATTTTCCACTGTTGTGCTTCTAAATATGGACAGTGAATTAAAGAAGTGCTCGGCCAATGAAAGTCTGACTAAAATATCTGGAACGGAAAATGAACTGATGTCAGAAAAACCCCACCCGGTTCACCGATGTCCCTCTGGGGAAGGAAATCTGCCGTCCTTACCCCGGTCTGGCCTACACGTGGGTGACTCTCAACTGCCCTCGGGCAACTCGGGGTGGGAAATAAATGCTGACCAGCCACTGATGTCTGTGTGCCGCGAATGAGTGGAAGGGAAATGAGGTGACCTTCTCTAATTTTGAAGGGGATCTTGTTGATGGGCAGGTTACGAGAAAAACGAGACCAAATTTGCCCGCCAGCGAACACAACCAACTCAGGCCCCTTTTCACAATGGTCCAGAGTGGGATTTCCGATCGGTCTGTCCTGGTGTCTGGGATGTAACAGTGACAGACATGTTACTGACCCAGGTTCAGCTGTTAAATTCATTTACAGCTCACAGCTGGGTCATCACACGATGGGGGAGCGGGGGCCATTGAGAAAGACTTGATAAGACACAGAAAGCTGCATTCGAAAGCCAGGATTCTGATCTTTGCTTCGGAGCGTTTACATTGCACGGTTAACTCACCGCTATCTCTGGAACTGGCACTGATAAAGAGGAGAATCGGAGCTGATTAGACCAGTGCTGTATATTTATTGACTGAAACGACAGACGTGTGTGGGAATCGAAACAGGGCGGCACACTAGCGCAGTGGACTAGCACTGCTGTCTCACAGCTCCAGGGACCCAGGTTCGCTTCCTGGCTTGGGGCACTGTTTGTACGGAGTCTGACTGCTCTTCCCGTATCAGCGCGGGTTCCCTCCGGGTACTCCAAAATCCGCAGTCCAAAGATGTGCGGGTTAGGTGCATTGGCCATGGTAAATTACTCCTTAGTGTCCCAGGGTGCGTAGGTTAGAGGGTTTAGTGGGATAAATATGTGGGGTTACGGGGAGAGGGATTGGGTAGGATTGTTGTCGGTGCAGACTCGATGGGCCAAATGGCCTCCTCCTGTACTATAGGATTCCTATTACTCTATACAGCCTCTCCTCAAAGCCAGGTAACACCCTGGTGAATCTCTGCCTCACCCTCCCCAGTGCAGTCACACCCAAAGACGTGTAGGTTAGGTTGATTGGCCATTCTAAGTTGCCTCTTTTGTAAGGGGGACTCGGAGGGTATATATGGGGTTCCAGGGATAGAAGCTGGGTGGGATTACTGTCAGGCCAAATGGCCTCCTTCTGCTCTGTGGGTTCTATGACTGTTCCTGTAGTGTGGCCACCAGAACTGTACACAGTGCTCTAGCTGTGGCCTAACAAGTGTTCAATACAGCTTCATCATAGTCTCCCTGTTCTTATATTCTGTAAAAAGTCTGACAACACCAGGTTTTAATCCAACCGATTTATTTGATAGTAAACGCACAAGCTTTCGGGGTGAGTCCCTTCGTCAGGTCAGGGACTAACCCCGAAAGCTTGTGCGTTTACTATCAAATAAATCGGTTGGATTAAAACCTGGTGTTGTCAGACTTTTTACTGTGTTTACGCCAGTCCAACGCCAGCACACCCACATCATGACTTACATTCTGTGCCACAGCTGGTTAAGGCAGGCATACCCATACACCTTCTTAACTTACACCTTATCTACTGGTCCTGTTGCCTCCGGGGGGGGAGGCCAGTGGACACTCATCCCAGGGTCCCGTGGGTCCTCTGTACTTCCAAGCATCCTAGCTTCCAAATGGGAAGCTGAATTCTGCAACGCAGTCTGTTCTCCCATTGTGCGAGAAGTCCCAGCCCAATTCCGAATATCAGGGTGGCACAGTGGGTTAGCACTGCTGCTTCACAGCGCCAGGGACCTGGGTTCGATTCCCGGCTCGGGTCACTGTCTGTGCGGAGTCTGCACGTTCTCTCCCACGTATCTGTGAGGGTTTCCTCCGGGTGCCCCAGTTTCCTCCCGCAAAGATGTGCGAGTCAGGTGGATTGGCCACACTAAATTGCCCCTTAGTGTCAGGACGAGTAGGAGAGTAAAGATTATGGGGATAGGACCTGGGTGGGATTGTTGTTGGTACAGGCTCAATGGGCTGAATAGCCATTGTCGACGCTATGATTTTTCTACCATGGAAGTTTCTAATGGATTGGAGGAATATTAAAAAGGAATATCGACATCAATTTATTTTAACATGACAGAACCTGCCCCCTGCAATGTTTCAAAACCGAATAACAGTCATAAGCACATAAGAACATAAGAAATTGGAGCAGGAGTAGGCCATCTAGCCCTTCGAGCCTGCCCCGCCATTCAATAAGATCATGGCTGATCTGTCGTGGCTCAGTTCCACATTCCTGCCCTTTCCCCATAACCCTTAATCCTCTCTCTTATCAAAAACCCATCAACCCGCGTCTTAAAAATATTTGGCGAGGCAGCCTCCACCACTTCAACGGGCAGAGAATTCCAGAGATTCACCACCCTTTGAGTGAAGAAGTTCCTCCTCAACTCCGTTCTAAACCGCCCCCCCTTTATCTTGAGGCTGTGCCCCCTAGTCCTACTGCCCTTTCTGAGCAGGAAGAGTCTCTCCACCTCTATCCTATCCATCCCATTCATCATCTTATACGTCTCAATGAGATCTCCCCTCATTCTTCTAAACTCTAACGAGTACAAGCCTAGTGTATTCAGCCTCTCCTCATAGCTCAACCCCCTCAACTCCGGCATCAGCCTAGTAAACCTCCTCTGCACTCCCTCCAAGGCCAAAATATCCTTGCGTAAGTGGGGCAACCAAAACTGCACACAGTACTCCAGCTGCGGCCTCACTAATGCCCTATACAGCTGCAGCAAGACCTCCCTACTTTTATATTCAATCCCCCTCACTGTGAAGGCCAGCATCCCATTCGCCTTCCTGACCACCTGCTGCACCTGCAAGCTGGGTTTTTGCGACTCATGCACAAGGACCCCGAGGTCCCTCTGCACCTTCGCCTGCTGCAGTTTTTCGCCACGTAAGTAATAGTCCTTCCTACCATTATTCCTACCAAAGTGGACCACCTCACACTTGCCAACATTAAATTCCATTTGCCATTTCCTGGCCCATTCGCCCAGCCTATCTAGATCCTTCTGTAGACTCTCCACACCCTCCGCACAATTTGCCGTTCCCCCAATCTTGGTGTCATCAGCAAATTTCGACACCCTCCACTTGGTTCCCTCCTCCAGATCATCTATATAAATGGTAAAAAGCTGAGGCCCCAGCACTGACCCCTGGGGCACTCCACTAGTCACCAACCACCAATCCGAATAGCACCCGTTGACCCCCACTCTCTGCCTCCTATTTGACAACCAGTCCTCTATCCACGCTAACACCCTACCCCCAACTCCATGTCCCTCAACCTTCTGCAATAACCTCTTGTGAGGTACTTTGTCAAACGCCTTCTGAAAATCTAGAAAGACCACATCCACCGGCTCTCCTCTATCCACTGCCCTAGACACATAAGAACATAAGAACATAAGAAATAGGAGCAGGAGTAGGCCATCTGGCCCTTCGAGCCTGCCCCGCCATTCAATAAGATCATGGCTGATCTGTCGTGGCTTAGTTCCACATTCCCGCTTTCTCCCCATAACCCTTAATCCCCTCTCTTATCAAAAACCCATCAACCCTCTTCTTGAAAATATTTAGCGAGGCAGCCTCCACCACTTCAACGGGCAGAGAATTCCAGAGATTCACCACCCTTTGAGTGAAGAAGTTCCTCCTCAACTCCGTTCTAAAACGCCCCCCCCTTTATCTTGAGGCTGTGCCCCCTAGTCCTACTGTCCTTTCTGAGCGGGAAGAGTCTCTCCACCTCTATCCTATCCATCCCATTCATCATCTTATACGTCTCAATGAGATCTCCCCTCATTCTTCTAAACTCCAACGAGTACAAGCCTAGTTTATTCAGCCTCTCCTCATAGTTCAACCCCCTCAACTCCGGTATCAGCCTAGTAAACCTCCTCTGCACTCCCTCCAAGGCCAAAATATCTTTGTGCAGGTGCGGCGCCCAAAACTGCACACAGTACTCCAGCTGCGGCCTCACCAATGCCCTATACAGCTGCAGCAAGACCTCCCTACTTTTATATTCAATCCCCCTCGCTATGAAGGCCAGCATCCCATTTGCCTTCCTGACCACCTGCTGCACCTGCAAGCTGGGTTTTTGCGACTCATACACAAGGACCCCGAGGTCCCTCTGCACCGTCGCCTGCTGCAGTTTTTCACCACGCAAGTAATAATCCTTCCTACCATTATTCCTACCAAAGTGGACCACCTCGCACTTGCCAACATTAAATTCCATTTGCCATTTCCTGGCCCATTCGCCCAGCCTATCTAGATCCTTCTGCAGACTCTCCACACCCTCCGCACAATTTGCCGTTCCACCAATCTTGGTGTCATCAGCAAATTTCGACACCCTACACTCGGTTCCCTCCTCCAGATCATCTATATAAATGGTGAATAGCTGAGGCCCCAGCACCGACCCCTGGGGCACTCCACTAGTCACCATCCGCCAATCCGAACAGCACCCATTGACCCCCACTCTCTGCCTCCTATTCGACAACCAGTCCTCTATCCACGCTAACACCCTACCCCCAACTCCATGCCCCCTGACCTTCTGCAATAATAGATAGCAGCTTGATGGCTGGCACTGTTCAGATGGGCTGAAGGGTCTCTTTTAGGATAGCATGTTGCAGCTTCATAGGAGTTTGGTTAGGCTGCACTTAAGAATATTGCTTTCAATTCTGGTCTCCACGTTACTGGAAGAATGTGGGAGCTTTGGAGAGGGTGCAGAGGAGATTTACTAGGATGCTGCCTGGATTAGCGGGTATGAGCTATAAGGAGAGGCTGGATAAACTAGGGTTGCTTTCTCTGGAGCAGTGGAGGCTGAGGGGTGATAGAAATATGGAAGATGATGAGAGGTATAGATAAGGTGGAAAGGCAGAATCTTTTCCCCAGAGTTGAAATGTCTAAGACTCAGAGGCATGCACTTCAGGTGAGAGGGGAAAAGTTCAGAGGAGATATGAGAGGCAGGTTTTTATCCAGAGAATGCTCAGTGTCTGGAACGCACCAGGGTGGTGGTGGAGGCAGATAATAATAGGGGCATTTAAGGGGCTTTTAAATAAGCACATGAATATGCAAGAATTGGAGAAGTATGGAGCAAGGGCAGGCAGAAGGGATGAGTTTAATTTGGTGTCACGTTGGTTACAACAGTGTGGACCGAAGGGCCTGTTCCTGTGCTGTCCTGTTCTGTGTTTTGTGCTGTATGACTATCTTGAATCCATGCTGCTGGGCGGGAATGAAAAAACTCCAGTTAAACCCGTGGTACAAATGGACCCCAGACTTGTAGGAAGCAGGGATGAAAAGACCATTGCACTAGGAGAAGGTGGTAAATGGGTGAGCATGAGGTGAGGTCTACTGGCGATGGGGGGAATCGAACCAAAATCCCTCAAACTGGATCCTGCTCAGAGACGGAGGCAGTAACGCGGCGCCACAACAGGTGCATGCGCAGTGCTGTTTGGGCTACTGATACTTATCCCTGCAGCGGCTCCGCGGTGTTGGTGAAGTGGCAGCGACCCCGGTCTTGGGCTGCGGATTGATGGCGGCGGCGATGGAGTTCCTCCTCTGCCTCCTCCCGCCGCTGCTCCTCCCGCGGGGCTGTGTCGCCGAGGACCGGGACCGGGACCAGGACCGGCCTAATGTCTTCCGAACGGCGGTGGAGCTGTTACCGGGCGGAGCGGGAGAGGTGAAGCCCGGGTCCCGGGGGAGCAGGAAAGGCCCAGGCTTCAGGGAGGGAAACAGGCCGCAAACTCCCAGAGCGGGAACCGGCCGAGAGCGGGACTGTAATGTCTCCATTACACTGTCAGCGGGACTGTAATGTGCCAATTCCCTCTACTCAGTGGGACTGTAACTTCCCCATTGCCCTCCCGTTAGTGGGACTGTAACGTGCCCGTTACCCACCTGACATTGGGACCGTAACGTGCCCGTTACCCACTCGACATGGGGACCGTAACGTGCCCATTACCCACCTGACATTGGGACCGTAACGTGCCCGTTACCCACCCGACATTGAGACCGTAACGTGCCCGTTACCCACCCGACATTGGGACCGTAACGTGCCCGTTACCCACCCGACATTGGGACCGTAACGTGCCCGTTACCCACCCGACATTGGGACCGTAACGTGCCCATTACCCACCCGACATTGGGACCGTAACGTGCCCGTTACCCACCCGACATTGGGACCGTAACGTGCCCGTTACCCACCCGACATTGGGACCGTAACGTGCCCGTTGCCCTCCCGTCAGTGGGACCGTAACTTGCCTGTTACCCACCCAACATTGGGACCGTAACGTGCCCGTTACCCACCCGACATTGGGACCGTAACGTGCCTGCTGTCATCCTGTCAGTGGGACTGTAATGTGCCCATTGTCATCCCGTCAGCGGGACTGTAACATGCCCGTTACCCTCCTGTCAGTGGGACTGTAATGCACCCTCTGTGAACAGCTTTGTAATCTACCCTTTCTTCCTTTTTCACTGGGTCTGTAACGCATTCCACTCTCATTCTTTCTCAATCCAGTACCTGTCGGTTCTGTTCCCCGCTGTGCCTTCCTGTCTCTCGGTCGGGGACCCTCTCTTTTGGCTCTCTGCCACTCGTCTCCCCAGCATTGAGGCGATGTGACTCCTGTTTTGCGTTTCTAACTGTAGACGCTCCTGCGTTACTGGAAACTGGCGCTCAATGGAACCACAGCCATCACCAGCCTCTTCACTGACTCATGTTCTGACTTGTTGGATGTTTTGGGAATTGAAGGTAAGCAGTTTGTGTGGGGATTGATTGTGGGGTGGGGTGGGCTTGTGGGTGGGTAATTATTCATGGGGAGACCTTGTGGACTGGCAGCGCTGCTCCTGCTGTGTGCGGAGTGCTGACACTGAAATTGGTCACGAGGTGTGTACTTCCAGCTGTCCCACACAGCTGCCAATGGCGGAATGGGTACTGGGGTGATGGAGCACAGAGATTTCAGAGCGGCTGTGGGACTGGAGCAGGATCTGACCACATTGTTCCTTTCAACAGGAAAGTGCTGCAGTGGGATCCGCTCTGGTGCAGTGACGTGGGGTGGTAGTCTGGGGTCTCCCCCCATGCGGTGGTACTGTAGGTCGTCTCTCCCCCACCCCACCCCCCGGTGGGTTGGTACAGTGCCCCCCCCCACAGTGGCGTGGTACTGTGGGGCTCCCCCCCCATGGGATGGTACTGTGGAGTCCCATTTCCTCCGCGTCCCTCTCCCCCCCCAGGGCAGTACTCCCCGTGGGGTTTTAGAGTGGGGTCTCTCCCATGGGGTTATTCTGTTCTATGACTCCCCTTGAACCTTTTGCCCTTTTCAAACACAAGTAGAGACCTTCCTAAATCAGAATGACTCGTAAAAGGACGGAGCGACTTCTAAGCTCAAAAAACCGGAGGGTCACAGACAGTTGGATTTGATTCGATTTATTATCGTCACATGTATTAACGTACAATGAAAAGTATTGGTTTTTTCCGTACTATACAGACAAAGCATACCATTCATAGAGAAGGCAAGGAGAGAGTGCAGAATGTAGTGTTATAGACATAGCTAGGGGTGTAGAGAAAGATCAACTTAATGCGAGGGAGGTCCATTCAAAAGTCTGACAGCAGGAGGAGGGGGAGGTAAGGGGGGTTGGGGTTGGGGAGGGGGGAAGCAGGGGTGGGTGCGGGGGGGAGGCAGAGTGGGGGTGCGGGGGGGAGGCAGAGGAGGGGGGTACGGGGGGGGAGGCAGAGGAGGGGGGTGCGGGGGGAGGCAGAGTGGGGCTGCAGGGGGGAGGCAGAGTGGGGGTGCGGGGGGGAGGCAGAGGAGGGGGGTGCGGGGGGGAGGCAGAGGAGGGTGGTGCGGGGGGGAGGCAGAGGAGGGGGGTGCGGGGGGGAGGCAGAGTGGGGGTGCGGGGGGGAGGCAGAGGAGGGGGGTGCGGGGGGGAGGCAGAGGAGGGGGGTGCGGGGGGAGGCAGAGGAGGGGGGTGCGGGGGGAGGCAGAGGAGGGGGGTGCGGGGGGAGGCAGAGGAGGGGGGTGCGGGGGGAGGCAGAGGAGGGGGGTGCGGGGGGAGGCAGAGCAGGAGTGCGGGGGAGGGAGGGGGTGCGAGGGAGGGAGGAGGGGAGGGGAGGGAGGGAGGAGGGGAGGGGAGGGAGGGGGGTGCGGAGGGGGGAGGGAAGGGGGGAGGGAGGGGGGTGCGGAGGGGGGAGGGAGGGGGGTGCGGGGGGGGGGGGGAGGGGGAGGGGGGGGAGGGAGGGGGGTGCGGGGGAGGGAGGGAGGGGGGTGTGGGGAGGGAGGGGGGTGCGGGGGAGGGAGGGAGAGGGAGGGAGGGGGGTGCGGGGGAGGGAGAGAGGGGGGAGGGAGGGAGGGGGGTGCGAGGGAGGGAGGGGTTGCGGGGGAGGGAGGGAGGGGGTTGCGGGGGAGGGAGGGAGGGGGGTGCGGGGGAGGGAGGGAGGGGGGTGCGGGGGGGGAGGGGGGTGCGGGGGAGGGAGGGGGTGCGGGGGAGGGGGAGGGAGGGGGTGCGGGGGAGGGAGGGAGGGGGGTGCGGGGGAGGGAGGGAGGGGGGGGGTGCGGGGGAGGGAGGGAGGGGGGTGGCAGGGGGATGGTGGGGGGCTGCAGGTGGGGAGAGGGAGGGGGGGTGCGGGGGGATGGTGGAGGGGGGTGTAGGGGGATCTAGGAGTAGTGTTTAGGTACACAGATCATTAAAATGTCATGAGCAGATGCAAGAAAGATCAAATGGACTAACAGAATGTTAATCTATATGAGAGGAGGCAGTGGCATAGTGGGTATTATCACTGGGTTAGCAACCCGGAGGACCCAGGGTAATGAGTTCTGGGGACCCAAGTTCAAATCCTGCTACAGCAGATAAAAACCTGGAATTACTAATTTCAAAGCTGGCCATTGGCGAAAAACCCCATTTGGTTCACTCATAGCCTTTAGGGAAGGAAATCTGCTGTCCTTTAAGAACATAAGCACATAAGAAATAGGAGCAGGAGTAGGCCATCTAGCCCTTCGAGCCTGCCCCGCCATTCAATAAGATCATGGCTGATCTGTCGTGGCTCAGTTCCACTTTCCTGCCTTCTCCCCATAACCCTTAATCCCCTCTCTTATCAAAAACCCATCAACCCGCGTCTTAAAAATATTTAGCGAGGCAGCCTCCACCACTTCAACGGGCAGAGAATTCCAGAGATTCACCACCCTTTGAGTGAAGAAGTTCCTCCTCAACTCCGTTCTAAACCGCCCACCTTTTATCTTGAGGCTGTGCCCCCTAGTCCTACTGTCCTTTCTGAGCGGGAAGAGTCTCTCCACCTCTATCCTATCCATCCCATTCATCATCTTATACGTCTCAATGAGATTTCCCCTCATTTTTCTAAACTCTAACGAGTACAAGCCTAGTTTATTCAGCCTCTCCTCATAGCTCAACCCCCTCAACTCCGGTATCAGCCTAGTAAACCTCCTCTGCACTCCCTCCAAGGCCAAAATATCCTTGCGCAGGTGCGGCGCCCAAAACTGCACACAGTACTCTAGCTGCGGCCTCACCAATGCCCTATACAGCTGCAGCAAGACCTCCCTACTTTTATATTCAATCCCCCTCGCTATGAAGGCCAGCATCCCATTAGCCTTCCTGACCACCTGCTGCACCTGCGGACTGGGTTTTGGTCTGGCCTACATGAGACTGCAGACCAACAGAAATGTGGTTGACTCTCAAATTTCTCCCAGGGATGGGCAATAAATTCTGGCCCAGCTGGCGAGGCCAATATCCCATGAATGAATTTAAAAAGTGAATAGTGAAGGGTTCAGCGATGAAGTGAAGGGAGAAGTTTGTTCCCATGTTGCTTTGTACATGTGGCTAGAGATGGACCAATGGACATATATGGCAGAAATGACACATTAACTTAGGAAATACTTCATAAAGATAATTTTGAGCACTTGACTTTAACCATCTCCATACAAATCGACTGTAGGCGATGATGTTGAAGGTAGAAACTCAACATCAAATTCTGTGCACAGTATCCCTATGTCTACATGGGTTTCCTCCGGGTGCTCCAGTTTCCTCCCACAGTTCAAAGGTGTGCGGAGGTTGATTGGCCATGCTAAATTGAGCCTAGTGTCAGGGGATTAGCAGGGTAAATATAGTGTTACGGGAATAAAGCCTGGGTGGGATTGCGGTCAGTGCAATCTCGATGGACGGAGTCCTTTCCTGGTCTGGCCTACACCAGCCCTCTGCTGTGGCAATTCATAAAATCTCCAGAGGAGGCCATTCAGCCCCTCATATATGTACTGACTCTGACAGAGAGTAACTCCCCAATAATAAAGAAAAAAGAACAAAAACAGCCCGGGAAACAGGCCCTTCGGCCCAACGAGCCCACGCCGCCATTTTAACATTACCAGCCCCCCCTCCACCCATGACCCTTATCTATGCTTATGGCATTCCACATTGAAGGAAAACTAATTTAGGGACAATTTGTTACCTCCAGTCAGACTAATAGCACATCTTTGGGGTGTGGGAGGAAACCGGAGCACCCGGAGAAAACCCACGCAAGCACGGGGAGAATGCGCAAACTCCCACAGATACCGGCCCAAATCCATGTGTCTGCACAGCAGACAGTGATAGTCACTGAGCTGTCGTGTTGCCCAGCATCTGGTCCAGTTTAAGCACACACTAATGACATGAAGCACTAGGCTACTCTCGAACATCCAAGAACAGCCCTTGTACGACCCATGGCGTGTACGCCCCTCGTTGGACAACAAGGCGGACCAACTTAAACCTGTGAATTAAAAGAGTAAAACATTAGTATCATTCCACATCCTTATACATTACCAGGGACATCCCAATGCTAATGAACCTTATTTAAAACAATCTCCTATATCTTTCCATCTCCAACCCACTCATGTGCCTGTCTAAGTTACTCTGAAACAACTCCAGCATGCTTGCCTCCACCACCTTGCTTGGCAGAGCATTCCATACCCCCACTACCCTCTGTGTGAAAAACCTCCCTCTAATATCTGTGTTGTACCGCTCCCCCCTCACCCTAAGCCCGTGGCCCCTCATACTGTGTGTTTCTAACATAGGAAATAGCTTACAAAGAACAAAAACAGCCCGGGAAACAGGCCCTTCGGCCCAACGAGCCTGCGCCACCATTTTAACATTACCAGTACCCCCCTCCACCCATGACCCTTATCTATGCTTATGGCATTCCACATTGAGGGGAAACTAATTTAGGGACAATTTATTTCCTCCAGTCAGACTAATAGCACATCTTTGGGGTGTGGGAGGAAACCGGAGCACCCGGAGAAAACCCACGCAAGCACGGGGAGAATGCGCAAACTCCCACAGACACAGGCCCAAATCCATGTGTCTGCACAGCAAACAGTGATAGTCACTGAGCTGTCGTCTTGCCCAGTATCTGGTCCAGTTTAAGCACACACTAACGACAATGAAGCACTAGGCCACTCTCGAACACCCAAGAGCAGCCCTTGTACGACCCATTGCGTGTATGCCCCTCGTTGGACAACAAGGCGGACCGACTTAAAACCTGTGAATTACCACTGTTTACTCTATCTATACCCTTCATAGTCTTATATATCTCTATTAGATCCCCCCTCAGTCGCTGTCTTTCAAGGGAAAACAACCCTAATTTGCTCAATCTTTCTTCATAACCCAGTCCTTCCATACCAGGCAACATCCTGGTAAACCTCCTCTGCACTCTCTCCAGAGTCTCCACGTCCTTCCGGTAGTAAGGCGACCAGAACTGGACGCAGTACTCCAAATGCGGCCAAACCAACGTTCTGTACAACTGCAACATTAGACTCCAGCTCTTATATTCAATACCCCTTCCTATAACGGCTAACATACCATAAGCTTTCTTCACAACCTTCTCCACTTGTACCGCCACCTTCAAAGACCTGTGCACTTGCATCCCCAGGTCCCGCTGTGTTTCTATACTCTTTATAGCCTTACCCTTTATCATTATAACTCCCCCCTACATTATTCCGGCCAAAATGCGTCACTTCACATTTATCAGGATGAAACTCCATTTGCCGTATATCTGCCCAATCAACCAGCCTCAATATCCCGTTGTATTGCCAGACACTGCTCCTCACTGCCCGCCAATCCAGCCATCTTAGTGTCATCTGCAAATTTGCTGATCACACCACCTACTCCCTCTTCCAAATCATTTATATATACTACAAAGAGGTCTCAGTACTGAGCCCTGCAGCACACCACTAGTGACAGACCTCCAGCTAGAAAAGGACCCCTCCACTACTACTCTCTGTCTCCTCTTAGCAAGCCAGTTCTCTACCCATCTAGATACCTGGCCTTGTATCCCATGAGCCTTTATCTTTTCAACCAACCTACCATGAGGGACTTTGTCAAACGCCTTACTGAAATCCATATAGACAACATCAACGGCTCGTCCTTCGTCAACCGTTTTTGTCACTGCCTCAAAAAATTCTACCAGATTCGTAAGGCAAGGCTTTCCCTTTACAAAGCCATGCTGCGTATCCTTACCCAGATCGCAACGCTCTAAGTGCTCATACATCCTATCCCTAAGGATCCTCTCCATCAACTTGCCTACCACTGACGTCAAACTCGCCAGCCTATAGTTACCAGGGTTATCACTCCTACCTTTTTTAAACAACGGTACCACGTTCGCTATCCTCCAGTGCTCTGGGACCTCACCTGTGTCCAAAGAAGAGACAAAGATTTGCGTCAGAGGCCCAGCAATCTCATCTCTCGCCTCCCTAAGCAGCCTAGAGTAAATGCCATCGGGCCCCGGACATTTATCAGTTTTAATGCTACCTAAAAGCCCTAACACTTCCTACCTCATAATGGATAGTTCCTTCAAATGGTCTACAGCTCCCTCGAAGACTGTACCAGACATCAAGCCCCTCTCCTTCATGAATACGGACGCAAAGTATTCATTCAGGATCTCCCCCATTCCCTCGGACTCTAAGCACAATTCCCCTCCTCTGTCCCTGAGAGGACTGATTTTTGCCCTCCTAACTCCCCTTTTGAGATCCCTCCTACTCTCTCTGTACTCCTCCACCGCGCTCTCTGTTCCCAGTTGCTTAGACCTAACATACGCCTCTCATTTGTTCCTGACCAAGTCCTCAATATCTCTAGTAATCCACGGCTTTCTAATCCTACCTTTCCCATCCTTCCTCTTAACTGGCACATGTCTTTAAGAACATAAGAAATAGGAGCAGGAGTAGGCCATCTGGCCCTTCGAGCCTGCCCCGCCATTCAATAAGATCATGGCTGATCTGTCGTGGCTCAGTTCCACATTCCCGCCCTCTCCCCGTAACCCTTAATCCCCTCTCTTATCAAAAACCCATCAACCCGTGACTTAAAAATATTTAGCGAGGCAGCCTCCACCACTTCAACGGGCAGAGAATTCCAGAGATTCACCACCCTTTGAGTGAAGAAGTTCCTCCTCAACTCCGTTCTAAACCGCCCCCCCTTTATCTTGAGGCTGTGCCCCCTAGTCCTACTGTCCTTTCTGAGTGGGAAGAGTCTCTCCACCTCTATCCTATCCATCCCATTCATCATCTTATACGTCTCAATGAGATCTCCCCTCATTCTTCTAAACTCTAACTTTCCTGCACCCATTTCAGTTTTCCCTTGAAAGATTCCCACATGCCTAACGTGGACTTGCCCTCCAACAGCCTATCCCAGTCGGTATCCCTAAGCTAATTGCCCTAACCTACACTAAGGGAAAATTTAGCATGTCTAATGCACCTGGACTGTGGGGAGGAAACTGGAGCACTTGGAGGAAATGCACGCAGCCACGGGGAAAACGTACAGATTGCGCACAGACAGTGACCGAAACCGGGAATCGAACCTGGGTCCCTGGCGCAGTGAGGCAGCAGCACTAACCACTGTGCTTCAGGAGAGTGCAGAGTTCTAATTCCTCAACCCACTGACCAACTTTCTCTCAGCTGCTGCAGTTCTGCTTTCCGCCAGCATGCGGCAGTGTTGCTTCACCACGGGACAGTGTCTGTGGGCAGGAACAGCCAGACTTTTATAACAGTTCATTCAAGTACATTACAATCCAAAATACATTATAATTTCACAGTACAGTCGCAAATAATTCCATCCTAATGAGAATGGAGTCCATTGTAAATTGTCTCTAGGCCTTCCGGAGCTAGGTTTTCCGGAGTCACGCCTTCCGGGGCTAGGTTTTCCGGAGTCAGGCCTTCCGGAGTCGGGCCTTCCGGAGCTAGGTTTTCCGGAGTCGGGCCTTCCGGGGCTAGGTTTTCCGGAGTCGGGCCTTCCGGGGCTAGGTTTTCCGGAGTCGGGCCTTCCGGGGCTAGGTTTTCCGGAGTCGGGCCTTCCGGGGCTAGGTTTTCCGGAGTCGGGCCTTCCGGGGCTAGGTTTTCCGGAGTCGGGCCTTCCGGGGCTAGGTTTTCCGGAGTCGGGCCTTCCGGGGCTAGGTTTTCCGGAGTCGGGCCTTCCGGGGCTAGGTTTTCTGGAGTTGGGCCTTCCGGGGCTAGGTTTTCCGGAGTCGGGCCTTCCGGGGCTAGGTTTTCCGGAGTCGGGCATTCCGGAGTCGGGCCTTCCGGGGCTAGGTTTTCCGGAGTCGGGCATTCCGGAGTCGGGCCTTCCGGGGCTAGGTTTTCTGGAGTCGGGCCTTCCGGGGCTAGGTTTTCCGGAGTCGGGCCTTCCGGGGCTAGGTTTTCCGGAGTCGGGCCTTCCGGGGCTAGGTTTTCCGGAGTCGGGCCTTCCGGGGCTAGGTTTTCCGGAGTCGGGCCTTCCGGGGCTAGGTTTTCCGCAGTCGGGCCTTCCGGGGCTAGGTTTTCCGCAGTCGGGCCTTCCGGGGCTAGGTTTTCCGGAGTCGGGCCTTCCGGGGCTAGGTTTTCCGCAGTCGGGCCTTCCGGGGCTAGGTTTTCCGGAGTTGGGCCTTCCGGGGCTAGGTTTTCCGGAGTTGGGCCTTCCGGGGCTAGGTTTTCCGGAGTTGGGCCTTCCGGGGCTAGGTTTTCTGGAGCAGGGCCTTCCGGGGCTAGGTTTTCCGGAGTCGGGCCTTCCGGGGCTAGGTTTTCCGGAGTCGGGCCTTCCGGGGCTAGGTTTTCCGGAGTCGGGCCTTCCGGGGCTAGGTTTTCTGGAGTTGGGCCTTCCGGGGCTAGGTTTTCCGGAGTCGGGCCTTCCGGGGCTAGGTTTTCTGGAGTTGGGCCTTCCGGGGCTAGGTTTTCTGGAGTTGGGCCTTCCGGGGCTAGGTTTTCCGGAGTTGGGCCTTCCGGGGCTAGGTTTTCCGGAGTTGGGCCTTCCGGGGCTAGGTTTTCCGGAGTTGGGCCTTCCGGGGCTAGGTTTTCCGGAGTCGGGCCTTCCGGGGCTAGGTTTTCCGGAGTCGGGCCTTCCGGGGCTAGGTTTTCCGGAGTCGGGCCTTCCGGGGCTAGGTTTTCTGGAGCTGGGCCTTCCGGGGCTAGGTTTTCCGGAGTCGGGCCTTCCGGGGCTAGGTTTTCCGCAGTCTGGCATTCCAGAGTCGGGCCTTCCGGGGCTAGGTTTTCCGGAGTCGCGCCTTCCGCAGTTGGGCCTTCCGGGGCTAGGTTTTCTGGAGCAGGGCCTTCCGGGGCTAGGTTTTCCGCAGTCTGGCATTCCAGAGTCGGGCCTTCCGGGGCTAGGTTTTCCGGAGTCGCGCCTTCCGCAGTTGGGCCTTCCGGGGCTAGGTTTTCCGGAGTCGGGTCTTCCGGGGCTAGGTTTTCCGGAGTCGGGCCTTCCGGGGCTAGGTTTTCCGGAGTCGGGCCTTCCGGGGCTAGGTTTTCCGGAGTCGGGCCTTCCGGGGCTAGGTTTTCCGGAGTCGGGCCTTCCGGGGCTAGGTTTTCCGGAGTCGGGCCTTCCGGGGCTAGGTTTTCCGGAGTCGCGCCTTCCGCAGTCGGGTCTTCCGGGGCTAGGTTTTCCGGAGTCGGGCCTTCCGGGGCTAGGTTTTCTGGAGCAGGGCCTTCCGGGGCTAGGTTTTCCGGAGTCGGGCCTTCCGGGGCTAGGTTTTCCGGAGTCGCGCCTTCCGCAGTCGGGCCTTCCGGGGCTAGGTTTTCCGGAGTCGGGTCTTCCGGGGCTAGGTTTTCCGGAGTTGGGCCTTCCGGGGCTAGGTTTTCCGGAGTCGGGCCTTCCGGGGCTAGGTTTTCTGGAGTCGGGCCTTCCGGGGCTAGGTTTTCCGGAGTCGGGTCTTCCGGGGCTAGGTTTTCCGGAGTTGGGCCTTCCGGGGCTAGGTTTTCCGGAGTTGGGCCTTCCGGGGCTAGGTTTTCTGGAGTCGGGCCTTCCGGGGCTAGGTTTTCTGGAGTCGGGCCTTCCGGGGCTGGGCCTATCAGGGTAACAAACAAGTCATCCAGACACATTACAATCAGAGCAAACACAATATCAGCAACTAATATTCCTTCCCTAACACAGTCGCAAACAACTCCATCCAAATGAAAGTGAAAGCCGTTGTAAATTATCTGTAACCTTCTGGGGTTTTGCCTCCAGAGGTTTCCCGGGGCTATGCCTACCCAGCCAGAGTCGATAGCAGCTCCGGAGAGTGTACTGACAGTTCACACCAGGCTGTCTACGGATTGACAGCTTTAACACGAGCTCGCCTGATGAAAGTATCTCCGATGGGTAAATCGGAATGCTCATTCCCAGTGACAGAGGGAGGTATGGAAGGGATCTGATCAAAGGCTTGCTCAAAGGGGAAGGTTTGAAAGACTGTCTTCACGGAGCAAGGAGGGAGTGTTGGAGAGGGAATTCCAGCGTTTGGGCCCGGACAGGTCAAGGCATGAAACTGGAGCGATGGAAATCTGAGTGGAGCAGGTTACAGAGATAGGGAGGGTGTGTAGGGGCTGGAGGAGGTTACAGAGATAGGGAGGGGGTGTAGGGGCTGGAGGAGGTTACAGAGATAGGGAGGGGTGTAGGGGCTGGTGCAGGTTACAGAGATAGGGAGGGGTGTAGGGGCTGGTGCAGGTTACAGAGATAGGGAGGGGTGTAGGGGCTGGAGGAGGTTACAGAGATAGGGAGGGGTGTAGGGGCTGGTGCAGGTTACAGAGATAGGGAGGGGGTGTAGGGGCTGGAGGAGGTTACAGAGATAGGGAGGGGTGTAGGGGCTGGAGGAGGTTACAGAGATAGGGAGGGGTGTAGGGGCTGGTGCAGGTTACAGAGATAGGGAGGGGTGTAGGGGCTGGAGGAGGTTACAGAGATAGGGAGGGGTGTAGGGGCTGGAGCAGGTTACAGAGATAGGGAGGGGTGTAGGGGCTGGAGGAGGTTACAGAGATAGGGAGGGGGTGTAGGGGCTGGAGGAGGTTACAGAGATAGGGAGGGGTGTAGGGGCTGGAGGAGGTTACAGAGATAGGGAGGGGTGTAGGGGCTGGAGGAGGTTACAGAGATAGGGAGGGGTGTAGGGGCTGGAGGAGGTTACAGAGATAGGGAGGGGGTGTAGGGGCTGGAGGAGGTTACAGAGATAGGGAGGGGGTGTAGGGGCTGGAGGAGGTTACAGAGATAGGGAGGGGTGTAGGGGCTGGAGGAGGTTACAGAGATAGGGGGTGTAGGGGCTGGAAGAGGTTACAGAGATAGGGAGGGGGTGTAGGGGCTGGAGGAGGTTACAGAGATAGGGAGGGGTATAGGGGCTGGAGGAGGTTACAGAGATAGGGAGGGGGTGTAGGGGCTGGAGCAGGTTACAGAGATAGGGAGGGGTGTAGGGGCTGGAAGAGGTTACAGAGATAGGGAGGGGGTGTAGGGGCTGGAGGAGGTTACAGAGATAGGGAGGGGTGTAGGAGCTGGAGCAGGTTACAGAGATAGGGAGGGGTGTAGGGGCTAGAGGAGGTTAGAGATAGGAAGCAGTGTTGGGGCTGGAGGAGGTTACAGAGATAGGGAGGGGTGTAGGGGCTGGAGCAGGCTACAGAGATAGGGAGGGGTGTAGGGGCTGGAGCAGGTTACAGAGATAGAGAAGGGTGTAGGGGTTGGAGAAGGTTACAGAGATAGGGAGGGGTGTAGGGGCTGGAGCAGGTTACAGAGATAGGGAGGGGGTGTAGGGGCTGGAGGAGGTTACAGAGATAGGGAGGGGTGTAGGGGTTGGAGGAGGTTACAGAGATAGGGAGGGGTGTGGGGGCTGGTGCAGGTTACAGAGATAGGAAGGGGTGTAGGGGCTGGAGCAGGTTACAGAGATAGGGAGGGGTGTAGGGGCTGGTGCAGGTTACAGATAGGGACGGGTGTAGGGGCTGGTGCAGGTTACAGAGATAGGGAGGGGTGTAGGGGCTGGAGCAGGTTACAGAGATAGGGAGGGGTGTAGGGGCTGGTGCAGGTTACAGAGATAGGGAGGGGTGTAGGGGCTGGAGCAGGTTACAGAGATAGGGAGGGGGTGTAGGGGCTGGAGCAGGTTACAGAGATAGGGAGGGGTGTAGGGGCTGGTGCAGGTTACAGAGATAGGGAGGGGTGTAGGGTCTGGAGCAGGTTACAGAGATAGGGAGGGGTGTAGGGGCTGGTGCAGGTTACAGAGATAGGGAGGGGTGTAGGGGCTGGAGCAGGTTACAGAGATAGGGAGGGGTGTAGGGGCTGGTGCAGGTTACAGAGATAGGGAGGGGTGTAGGGGCTGGAGCAGGTTACAGAGATAGGGAGGGGTGTAGGGGCTGGAGGAGGTTACAGAGATAGGGAGGGGTGTAGGGGCTGGAGGAGGTTACAGAGATAGGGAGGGGTGTAGGGGCTGGAGGAGGTTACAGAGATAGGGAGCAGTGATGAGTCAGAACGTGGTTGCGATGACTGACAGGGTTTGCTGAGAGTCGGGACTGCGAGTGTCGCGGGGTGGGGGGTGGGAGTTGTGGGGAGGCATGGTGAATGGAAATTTGGCCAAGAGTGGGTTTAAATAAACAGGAGTGATCAGCCTGTGAAATGTAGAAAGCTGGCAGTGAGTTAGGGAGCGGCTGACTCGGGAATGACCTATCCTGGGTTATTTACAGACTTCCAACAGTTCTGTAATTGCGAGGTTTCCCTTGGGTCTATAAAAAGGAAAGGTAAAATAATATTTGGGTTTTGAACAGACTAAACAGACTATCCGTTCCACTGCATTTACCTCAGAAATCCTGCTCCGCTCACAGTATGACTCACTTTACAGTGCCCAATATCCCCTTCTGCCTGGCACCAAGCCCCGCTAACCTATCCACCTGCCACTCCTCCACCTCCTCACCACCCCTGTCCTCAGTGACTGACATCTGCACAAGTCACAGTTTACCTCCCTCACCAGCCCTGTTACCCCTCAGATCTCTCTCTCTTTTTCTTTCTATCTATCTATCTTCGAGCACTCACTCTCTTTGGGTCAGTGCTGAGGGAGTGCTGCACTGTCGGAGGGTCACTGCTGAGGGAGTGCTGCACTGTCGGAGGGTCAGTGCTGAGGGAGTGCTGCACTGTCGGAGGGTCAGTGCTGAGGGAGTGCTGCACTGTCGGAGGGTCAGTGCTGAGGGAGTGCTGCACTGTCGGAGGGTCAGTGCTGAGGGAGTGCTGCACTGTCGGAGGGTCAGTGCTGAGGGAGTGCTGCACTGTCGGAGGGTCAGTGCTGAGGGAGTGCTGCACTGTCGGAGGGTCACTGCTGAGGGAGTGCTGCACTGTCGGAGGGTCACTGCTGAGGGAGTGCTGCACTGTCAGAGGGTCACTGCTGAGGGAGTGCTGCACTGTCGGAGGGTCACTGCTGAGGGAGTGCTGCACTGTCGGAGGGTCACTGCTGAGGGAGTGCTGCACTGTCGGAGGGTCAGTGCTGAGGGAGCGCTGCACTGTCCGGTGGGGGGGTTGGGGGTGGGGAGCGGCGGCGCTGAGGCAGCGCTGCACTATTACTGTTGAAATGAGATATTAAACTCATTTGTCCTGGTTTGTGGTTTAGTTGATTTGAGTGTACAGAACCAGCTAATTGGGGGCAATATTTCCCCATGTCATCAGATTGTTGTCAACATTGGTAAATTCTTAAATGGTTCATATCTCAGTTAAAATATAGAAAGCAATATCTGGGAGGATAGTTGTTTAGATGCTGGGCGCTGTAGGAGATTGTGTGCTTGGAGCAGTGTTTTTGAAAAGCCAGACAGTGGAAGGAGATTGTTGCTTTGGAGAATGTGCGATCGCGAGAGCTTTAGTGTCTGTACTGAGGTTTATGTCTCAGCTGCTGCTGGAACCCTGTGATTCCTGCCTCAGGATGTAACTATTCCAACTGTGGTGGCACAGTGGTTAGCACTGCTGCCTCACAGCGCCAGGGGCCTGGGTTCAATTCCCAGCCTTGGGTCACTGTCTGTGTGGAGTCTGCACATTCTCCCCGTGTCTACAAGGCTTTCCTCCGGATGCTCTGGTTTCCTCCCATGGTCTGAAAGACATGCTGGTTAAGTGCATTTACCGTGCTAAATTATTCTTCCGTGTACCTGAACAGTGAGGAGACTTCCACAGTAACTTCATTGCAGCATTAATGTCAGCCGACTTGTGAAACTAACAAATAAACTTTAAAACAAAACTTTGCTTCCAGCTGGCTTTGTACATTCTCCCCTCTTTTTTTTTGGAATGATGTGGAGATGCCGGCTTTGGACTGGGGTGGGCACAGTCAGAAGTTTCACAACACCAGGTTGAAGTCCAAAAGTTTATCTGGAATCGGGAGCTTTCAGAGTGCTGTTCCCTTCCTCACTGGATGAAGGGCCTGATGAAGGGGCAGCGCTCCCAAAGTTATTGATTCCAAATAAACCTGTCGGGCTTTAACCTAGTGCTGTGAGACTTCTTACTGTGCTCTTTTTGGAAGCAAAGTCACCCAAAACTCTGCTGACCTAAGTCCTAACTCTCAGCAAGTCCCAATCCTCTAACACACTGCCACCCAGCCCTGCACTCACTGGCACACACTGGCTTCAGATCAAATGATGTCTTAATTGTAAAATTCTCATACTTGCTTTGCAAATCTTTCCATGGCGTGCTGTTTAAGGATCTTTGGTGAATTGCTACAGTGCATCTTATAGTTGTACACTCTGCTGCTACTGATCCTTGGTGCTGGAGGGAGTGGATGTTTGTAGATGTGGTGCCAATCAAGGGGGCTGCTTTGTGCTGGATGATGCCAAGCTTTTTGAGTGTTGTTGGAGCTGCACCTATCCAGGCATGGGGAGTATTCCAGCACACTCCTGACTTGTGCCTCTGGGATCAGGACCCATTCCTTTTCTCAGATAGTGGTCAGAGTCTGGGACGAGGTGTCTCTCTCTGGGGTAACCGAGGGGACTAACATTGATGTGGAGATGCTGGCATTGGACTGGGGTGATCACAGTAAGTAGTCTCACAACACCAGGTTAAAGTCCGACAGGATTATTTGGTAGCACGAGCTTTCAGAGCACTGTTCCTTCCTCAGCTGATTGAAAGCTTCAAAAGGAGCTTAGACCAGTAGGTGATGGGAAGTGAGGCAGATGGTGTGGGGGTGTGTGTGTCGGGCTGTCTGTTGGGGGGGGTGTGTGTGTGTGTGTCCGGGGTGTGTGTGTGTGTGTGTGGTGGTTTTCTTTTCTCCCTGTGGGTTCCTGTCAGCGCCGCTCTCTCTCTCTCTCTCTCTCTCTTTCCCTGCAGGTGGGGAGTTGGGGACGGACCGCGAGGCTTTGGTGGGGGCCTTGGCCTGGGTTCTGGCAACCCTGCTGATCTATCTCGCCCTGTCTGCTGCCCTGCGTCTCCTGGGTTACCTGGTTGGCCGTCTCCTCTGGCTGGTCAAGCTGGGCCTCTTCTTGACAGCCGCTGCCTACGTGGTGACCACCTGCGAGGACGAGAAGCGGAGGAACTCCCTGCTCCTGGGCCTGGGGCTCCTCTACCTGCTGCTGAGCAGGGTGTGTCTGCCAGCCCCGGGGGGCTGCTGGGGGGCTGAGCAGAGGCAACATCAGCTGGAGAAGAAGATCAGCTCTCTGGAGCAGCAGTTATCTGACATGGAGGACAGGCTCCAGCGCAGGAACCTGTACAACTAGGCTGAGCAGAGTGACACAGAGACCTGACACCCGAACACACCAGCCCAGCCGTGGAAAGCTGCTTCCCCCACACACTCACACATCACAATTAATTGATCCCTCTTCCCAATCTGCAGGTCAACGAGACAAAACAAAATAAACTCGGGAGGGAATTTATTTTGCCCAGAACTGTGGGGCCACCAGCCCCAATCCAGGTGGTATTCCCTGAGGGGACAGAGAGCTTGCTGTGTGCTCCCGATCAGCATCTACATTGTGCCAAGATCACTGACAATCGCCTGGACTATCTGATTGGAACATTGCTGGAAACTGAGACATGTTACCGGGGCTTCTCCCCACACCCAACTTTCTCCCCCCTTTTCTTCCCCCTTATCTTCCCCCCACAACATGCCAGCCTCAGGACAAACACAAGAATGCCAAATGTGGAACATAGAACATAGAACATTACAGCGCAGAACAGGCCCTTCGGCCCACGATGTTGCGCTGACCAGTTACAAAACAATGACCCACTAACCTAAACCAATCCCTTTTCGTCCATAAACCTATCCACGGATCTCTTAAACGCCCCCAAACTAGGCGCATTTACAACTGCAGCAGGCAGGGCATTCCAATCCCTCACCACCCTCTGGGTAAAGAACCTACCCCTGACATCTGTCCTATAACTACCCCCCCTTAGTTTAAAGCCATGCCCCCTCGTGCTAGATTTTTCCATCAGAGGAAAAAGGCTAACACTATCCACCCTATCTAAACCTCTAATCATCTTATATGTTTCAATAAGATCCCCTCTTAGCCGCCTTCTTTCCAGCGAAAACAACCCCAAATCCCTCAGCCTCTCCTCATAGGACCTCCCCTCCATACCAGGCAACATCCTGGTAAACCTCCTCTGCACCCTCTCCAAAGCCTCCACATCCTTCCTGTAATGTGGGGACCAGAACTGCACACAATACTCCAAGTGCGGCTGCACCAGAGTTGTGTACAGTTGCAACATAACGCTACGACTCCTAAATTCAATCCCCCTACCAATAAACGCCAAGACACTGTATGCCTTCTTAACAACCTTATCTACTTGATTCCCAACTTTCAGGGATCTATGTACACATACACCTAGATCCCTCTGCTCCTCCACACTATTCAAAGTCTTCCCGTTAGCCCTATACTCAACACATCTGTTATTCCTACCAAAGTGAATTACCTCACATTTCTCTGCATTAAACTCCATCCGCCACCTCTCGGCCCAGCTCTGCAACCTGTCTAAGTCTTCCTGCAAACTATGACACCCTTCCTCACTATCTACCACACCTCCGACTTTGGTGTCATCAGCAAATTTACTGATCCACCCAACTATACCCTCATCCAGATCATTAATAAAAATCACAAACAGCAGTGGCCCCAACACAGATCCCTGAGGCACACCACTTGTAACCGAACTCCATGATGAATATTTACCGTCAACCACTACCCTCTGTCTCCTATCCGCTAGCCAATTCCTAATCCAGTTCCCTAGATCACCCCCAATCCCATACATCTGCATTTTGTGCAGAAGCCTACCATGGTGAACCTTATCAAACGCCTTACTAAAATCCATATACACCACGTCCACTGCCTTACCCCCATCCACCTCTTTGGTCACTTTCTCAAAAAACTCAATAAGGTTAGTAAGGCATGACCTACCCGCTACAAAACCATGCTGACTATCTCCAATCAACTCATTACTCTCCAAATAACTATAAATCCTATCCCTAATAATTTTTTCCAAAACCTTGCCCACAACAGAAGTGAGACTCACCGGTCTATAATTCCTGGGGAAGTCTCTGTTCCCCTTCTTAAACAATGGGACAACATTCGCTAACCTCCAATCATCTGGTACTATACCAGAGGCCAACGACGACCTGAAGATCAGAGCCAGAGGCTCTGCAATCACTTCTCTTGCCTCCCAGAGAATCCTGGGGTAAATCCCATCCGGACCAGGGGACTTATCTATTTTCAGACCCTCCAGAATATCCAGCACATCCTCCTTATCAACTGTAACACTGTCAATTCTACTCCCCTGCAACCCAGTGTCCTCCTCAGCTATATCCATGTCCCCCTGCGTGAACACCGAAGAGAAATATTGGTTCAATGCTTCACCAATCTCCTCCGGTTCCACACATAACTTCCCTCTGCCGTCTATAACTGGCCCTAACCTTGCCCTAACCAACCTTCTGTTCTTGACATACCTATAGAACGCCTTAGGATTCTCCTTAACCCTATCAGCCAAAGTCTTCTCATGTCCTCTTTTAGCCCTTCTTAGCTCGCTCTTCAACTCCCTCCTAGCCAATCTAAAGCTCTCTAGTGCACTATCCGAGTGCTCACGTCTCATCCGAACATAAGCCTCCTTTTTCTTTTTAACCAACGAAGGATCACAGTGACTTATGCTGATGTCATTGCAATTGTTACCTCAAAATTTGGCATTTGTCCTGTCTGATGAGTACCAGGTGAAAAACTTCAGCAACAGCCTCCCTTTTGGGAAATACTCGAGCTCTGTGTTGCCGAGTGACATTGTGACTTCCAATCATGTGAACCAAAGCAGCCAGCCTGCAGGTTGTGAATTGTGTCTCAGTGAGAGACCGGCTCAGCTCCATCTCTCTCTCTGTAAATCCACCCGGAGATACAGTGACCCACCACTCCAGCCCTGCCGTCTAATTCCAGAAACCCTTCCTGAGAGGAAGGAGAACCATCTGCCTCTTTGCAGCGCGACCTCGTGCCAAGATGCAGTGAGTGGGGGAAGGTTCCTGCCTTTACCCGTGTCCACAGACCGAGCTGTGAGCAGACTGCTGTAAGGGTCCCTCCCTGAGAGGAGGAGCCATTGGCTCCAACTCCTGAGTGTCTCAGAGTGGAGTCTTCTCCATATTGATCACTCCGTTCCTCTCGCACTCTCTATCTCTCCCCCTCTTTCTCTCCCTCTTCCCCCCTTATCTCTTCCTCGGTCTCTTCCCCCCTTTATCTCTCTCCCGCTCCCGATCTCTTTCCCTCCCTCTCTACCTTACCATCTCTCTCAATTCCCTCCATCTTACTCCATTTCTTTCTCTCTCCCTTTTTCCTTTCTCTCTCCCTTTTTCCTTTCTCTCTCCCTCCCTCCCTCTCTCTCTCTCTCTCTCCCTCTCCTGTGACCCCCACCCCTCCCTCCACCTCCCGATCTCTAATCTCAGTTCCAGTCAGGGGATGTTACCCTTCAGGGCTGTGTATATCTATTTAACTCCTCTGTTCTGTGCCTTACCCTGGGGACTTGCTACAATTACACCACTGTATTTTCCACCTTTCTGCCCAACTCTCACTAACTCTCACCCTATCTGTCTGGCAGCTCCCTCTCATGTTTTGCTGTCCCCTTGATTTGCAGAGCAGGGAGAGGTGATGCATTTCTCGATTGTAACCATTGATGATTAGTACCTGAGCTGGTTTTGTTATCTTTGACATTGAGTACCATATGCTGCCCACTCATCACCCAGTCCACACATAGATATCTACCTCTTGTCTAATCTGCAGTGTCTCTCAATCGCTCTCATTTCCCTCTGTCACTTGATCCTGGATGTTATTGCCTCACAAGGCTGTTGGGTGGATATCCAGGCGGGTGAAATGTAAAACAAGTTATTTAGGACGTTCACCTGTGAACCTGACGGAGGGGGAGTGACCCTCAGTTTCTCAGTCTCTCTCATACAGTCTGTGTGTTTCTGTCTCTCGCTTTTTCACCCATTCTCTCACATAAAACCCGTGTATCTCTGTCTGTCATTCCCTCAGTCTCACCCATTCTCTTGCCCACAGCCTGCTTATGTCTCTCTCTCTCTCTTCCTCTTTCTCTGTCTCTCGCTCTCTGACTGATTCACCCATTCTCCCTCAGCCTGTGTCTCTCACTCTCTCACCCATTCTCTCATTGCCTCTATCTCTCTTGTACTCTCCTCAACCATCACCTCTCTCTGTTCACATTGCCACTCATTATCTCTCTCTCTGTCTCCCTCACACACACACACTCTGTGTCTCTCTCTGTCTGACTCTCTGGATAAGACATAATGGCTTTGCTCGTCCTGAAACAGCAAATTCCCACCCGAGGCCATCGGATCTCCTCATTGACCTTCCTATTGCCATGGTGAGCAAGCCAATAAAATTCGGCCCTCTGTCTCCCCCCCACCCCCGTCTCTCTTCCCCCCCCCCCATCTCTTCTCTCCCGTCCCCCCACTTTCCCCTCCATCTCCCCCACCCCTCCCATCTCCCCCCTCCCTGTTCTCCCCAGGGTGAAAATGTCCTTCAGAATAGTTAACACTAAGTCTAATACTGACCAATCATTTAGTATTGTTGAATAAATGTTTATTGGTAATACCAGCGCTGTGTGTCTCAGCTTTCCGGGGGCCAAATTGATTGCAAAGGGAAAAGGGCAAAGTTTCTTTCTGATTGGTGAATATTGTGTTATTTAGATAGTGAGATCTTTATATGGGAGCATCATATCACTCCCATTAACACACCCGTCGTAACATCTCAGCCTGTTCCTCTGTCAGTGTGTCGTCAGACTTTGCCTGAGCATCTGTGCCCCCGCCCCCCCCCCCCCCAGTTCTTGGAGCATCTCCACCCCACTCGCTCTCTTACTCTTTCTACCTGTCTCTTGGAGCTGCTAACCATGGAATAGTGTTATAACTCTCCTCCAGGCTGCTGCATCACTGTGACTATCCATTAAACACGGTGGCACAGCAGTTAGCGCTGCTGCCTCACAGCACCAGGATCCAAGGTTCAATTCCCGGCCTTGGGTAACTGTCTGTGTGGAGCCTGCACGTTCTCCTTGTGTCTGTGTGGGTTTCCTCCGGGTGCTCCAGTTTCCTCCCACTGTCCAAAAGACATGATGGTTAAGTGGATTGGCCATGATAAATTCTCCCTCAGTGTATGAGTGGGGATGAGAAAAATATCAGCCACGGTTGAATGGTGGAGCGGACTCGATGGGCCGAGTGGCCTAATTCTGCTCCTATGTCTTACATGGTACCTGAACAGGCACCAGAGTGTGGCAACTGGGGGATTTTTATAGTAACTTCACTGCAGTATTAATGTAAGCCTATTCATGACACTAACCAGTATAAAACTACGGCAGGCCGGTCGTTCCCTCCTACATCCCTCTGGCCAGTGGATGCTGTTGTGTGACTGACCATTGGCTAGTGTCTCGGTGATTGCTAATGCATCAGCCATGGGGCCAGATATCCACTTCCTGCCAAATATTCCCATTGACGTCAAGCCGTGCCCCAGACAGAGGAGGAGGCCGCTTGCTGTCTGCCTTTGGGGTGGGGGGGGGCAGCTCAGATGCTTAACTTTCACTCACAGAGACATGATGTCAAAGCCAGCCCCCCTGGGGCAGCGGGGGTGGGGGGAAGGGGATGGGGGTGGGGGGTGGTGGTGAAGGGGCTGGTTATATTTTCTGAAGGAACCAAACTGTGTCCAACTGAATGTGTTTTGCTGGCATGTTGCCACCCACTGTAAATAAACCCTGACAGGGGCAAACCAAGGAGGCTAAAGTGACCACAGAAACTGGCGAGGGTGCCTTGACCAGAGAGAGAGGGGGTGGAGGGAGGGCACAGAATCCAGCAGCATTCCTTCCTGTCTGAGATCAGTCAGCGATAGGGATCGGAAAGTAAATGAATTTAAATTACAAAATCTAAACTGGGCATAAAATGTGTGCGTGCATGTGTGAGAAAATCCAGTTCAGTCTCTTGGTTCTTGGCCAAAGGGTTGTGTGTGTGTGTGTATTCTCCAACATTTCTTGCTTTTTGTTCCACAGAAATAGTCAGTTTAAGTTTATTTATTAGTGTCACAACTAGGCTTACATTAACACCACAATGAAGTTACTATGAAAATCTCCAAATCGCCTGTTCGACTGCACTGAGGGAGGCCTTAGCATAGCGTATGCACTTAACCAGCATGTTGGACTGAGAGGAGAAACCGGAACACCTGGAGGAAACCCATGCGGACACGGGGAGAATGTGCAGACTCTACACACACACTGACCCAAACCGGTGCTGAGGGCCCACTGCTCTGTGAGAACCATAGGAGAGATATCAGAAATGTGCAGCGCAAATGGGTGCCGCTGTGTCCCACCTGTGGCATTCCAACCTCAACCCGCTTTCCAGCCCCTGCTCCCTCTCCTCTCCCCCTTTCCGCCCGCGGTGGACATTTTTAATGTTTCGAGAGTTTCCGTCTCTCACCGGAGTACGGGTTCATAGCTGCTTGAAAGTGGAGTCACAAGTGGACAGAGTGGTGAAGAAGGCATTCAGCATGCTTGGTTTCATTGGTCAGAACATTGAATCATTGAATATAGGAGTTGGGACGTCTTGTTGAAGTTGTACAAAACATTGGTAAGGCCACACTTGGAATACTGTGTACAATTCTGGTCACCCTATTATAGAAAGGATATTACTAAACTAGAAAGAGTGCAGAAAAGATTTACTAGGATGCTACCGGGACTGATGGATTGAGTTATATGGAGAGGCTGAATAGACTGGGACTTTTTTCTGTGGGGCGTAGGAGGCTGAGGGGGTGACCTCATATAGATCTATAAAATAATGAGGGGCATAGACAAGGTCGATAGTCAATATCTTTTCCCAAAGATAGGGGAGTCCAAAAATAGAGGGCATAGGTTTAAGTTGAGAGGGGAGAGATACAAAAGGGTCCAGAGGGGCAATTTTTTTCACATAGAGGGTGGGTGAGTGTCTGGAACAAGCTGCCAGAGTTGGTAATAGAAGCGGGTACAATTTTATCTTTTAAAAAGCGTTTGGACAGCAACATGGCTACTTCCTGAATAACACCCCCTCCCACTTCAAATTGGGAGTTCTGAATTCCCACCCCCGTCCCAGGTAAAAAATGATTTCCCCTCAGATCCCTTCAGAATCTGCCTCTTATCCTGAATATATGCTGCCCACTACCTCCACTCCCCCGGTAACCAAGGGAAGGCAGTGGTGTCATATTATCACTGGACTAGTAATCCAGAGACCCAAAATAATGTTTTGGGACCCGGGTTCGAATCCTGCCACGGCAGATGGTGAAATTTGAATTCAATAAAAAGTATTCAGGAATTAACAATCTACTGATGACCCTGAAACTATTGTTGATTGTTGGAAAAATCCATCTGGTTCACTAATGTCCTTTAGGGAAGGAAATCTGCCGTCGTTACCCGGTCTGGCCCACATGTAACTCCAGAGCCACAGCAAGACTCTTAATTACCCCTTAGGGATGGGCAAAAAATGCTAACCAGCCAGTTACACCCATGTCCCATCAACAAATATATTAAAGTAAAGGATAAAAGATGTGCAAGGGCAGAAAGAATTCCCTCATCAGTCAAAAAGCTAACTTCGCCACGAGTACATTCAATGTCCCACTGCCTCGGGTATATTCAATGTCCCACTGCCTCGAGTATATTCAATGTCCCACTGCCTCGGGTATATTCAATGTCCCACTGCCTCGGGTATATTCAATGTCCCACTGCCTCGGGTATATTCAATGTCCCACTGCCTCAAGTATATTCAATGTCCCAGCATCTCGAGTATATTCAATGTCCCACTGCCTCGGGTATATCCAATGTCCCCCTGCCTCGGGTATATTCAATATCCCACTGCCTCAAGTATATTCAATGTCCCACTGCCTCGGGTATATTCAATGTCCCACTGCCTCGAGTATATTCAATGCCCCAGCACCTCGAGTATATCCAATGTCCCAGCACCTCGAGTATATCCAATGTCCCACTGCCTTGAGTATATTCAATGACCCAGCATCTCGAGTATATTCAATGTCCCACTGCCTCGAGTATATTCAATGTCCCAGCACTTCGAGTATATTCAATGTCCCAGCACCTCGAGTATATCCAATGTCCCAGCATCTCGAGTATATTCAATGTCCCACTGCTTGAGTATATTCAATGTCCCGCTGCCTCGAGTATATTCAATGTCCCAATATCTCGAGTATATTCAATGTCCCAGCATCTCGAGTATATTCAATGTCCCACTGCCTCGAGCATATTCAATGTCCCACTGCCTCGAGTATATTCAATGTCCCAGCATCTTGAGTATATTCAATGTCCCACTGCCTCGAGTATATTCAATGTCACAGCATCTTGAGTATATTCAATGTCCCATTGCCTCGAGTATATTCAATGTCCCAGCATCTCGAGTATATTCAATGTCCCACTGCCTCGAGTATATTCAATGTCACAGCATCTTGAGTATATTCAATGTCCCACTGCCTCGAGTATATTCAATGTCCCAGCATCTCGAGTATATTCAATGTCCCAGCATCTCGAGTATATTCAATGTCCCACTGCCGCGAGCATATTCAATGTCCCACGGCCTCGAGTATATTCAATGTCCCACTGCCTCGAGTATATTCAATGTCCCAGCAACTTGAGTATATTCAATGTCCCACTGCCGCGAGCATATTCAATGTCCCACTGCCTCGAGTATATTCAATGTCCCAGCATCCCGAGTATATTCAATGTCCCAGCATCTCGAGTATATTCAATGCCACACTGCCTCGAGTATATTCAATGCCACGCTGCCTCGAGTATATTCAATGTCCCACTGCCTCGAGTACATTCAATGTCCCACTGCCTCGAGTATATTCAATGTCCCACTGCCTCGAGTATATTCAATGTCCCACCACCTCGAGTATATTCAATGTCCCACTGCCTCGAGCATATTCAATGTCCCAGCACCTCGAGTATATTCAATATCCCTCTGCCTTGAGTATATTCAATGCCCCAGCACCTCGAGTATATTCAATGTCCCAGCACCTCGAGAATAT
Organism: Carcharhinus amblyrhynchos; assembly: GCF_965287045.1. NCBI lineage: Eukaryota > Metazoa > Chordata > Chondrichthyes > Carcharhiniformes > Carcharhinidae > Carcharhinus > Carcharhinus amblyrhynchos. Next base: position 76,671,799 of record NC_137336.1, on the reverse strand, counting down.
TCAATGCCACACTGCCTCGAGTATATTCAATGCCACACTGCCTCGAGTATATTCAATGTCCCAATGCCTCGAGTATATTCAATGTTCCAGCACCTCGAGTATATTCAGTGTCCCACTGCCTCAAGTATATTTAATGTCCCACTGCCTCGAGTACATTCAATATCCCTCCGCCTCGAGTACCTTCAATGTCCCACTGCCTCAAGTATATTCAATGTCCCAACATCTCGAGTATATTCAATGTCCCACTGCCTCGACTATATTCAGTGTCCCAGCATCTCGAGTATATCCAATGTCCCAGCACCTCGAGTATATTCAATGTCCCAGCACCTCGAGTATATTCAATGTCCCACTGCCTCAAGTATATTCAATATCCCTCTGCCTTGAGTATATTCAGTGTCCCAGCATCTTGAGTATATTCAATGTCTCACTGTCGAGTATATTCAATGTCCCAGCATCTCGAGTATATTCAATGTCCCAGCATCTCGAGTATATTCAATGTCCCAGCATCTCGAGTATATTCAATGTCCCACTGCCTCGAGTATATTCAATGTCCCAGCACCTCGAGTATATTCGATGTCCCAGCACCTTGAGTATATCCAATGCCCTCTGCCTCGAGTATATTCAATGTCCCAACATCTCGAGTATATTCAATGTCTCACTGCCTCGAGTATATTCAATGTCCCAACATCTTGAGTATATTCAATGTCCCACTGCCTTGAGTATATTCAATGTCTAACTGCCTCGAGTATATTCAATGTCCCAGCACCTCGAGTATATTCAATGTCCCACTACCTCGAGTATATTCAATGTCCCACTGCCTCGAGTATATTCAATGTCCCAACATCTCGAGTATATTCAATGTCCCACTGCCTCGAGTATATTCAATGTCCCAATATCTCGAGTATATTCAATATCCCACTGCCTCGAGTATATTCAATGTCCCACTGCCTCGAGTATATTCAATGTCTCACTGCCTCGAGTATATTCAATGTCCCACTGCCTCAAGTATATTCAATGTCCCAACATCTCAAGTATATTCAATGTCCCCCTGCCTCGAGTATATTCAATGTCCCAACATCTCGTGTATATTCAATGTCCCACTGCCTCGAGTATATTCAATGTCCCACTGCCTCGAGTATATTCAATATCCCACTGCCTCGAGCATATTCAATGTCCCACTGCCTCGAGTATATTCAATGTCCCACTGCCTCGAGTGTATTCAATGTCCACGAGGAGATGATGAACCCTCAGGAGGTGGTGAACCCTAAGTAGATGGTGAACTCTGTGTTGTGGTCACTGTTTTTGATGAGGTTTATCCTTAGCAGTGACATTCTACCAGTCTGTTCCCAGGGACACCCCCAAGACAAACATCAACTGCTGTTGGGGATCATCAACTCAATGAAAGAAGCTCTGCCCGAAACTTGTTGGTCCTTCACCCAGTGTTGCAGACTGGCACAATACAAAGCCCAGGGCTACGTGCTGAGGGTTGCACTAATGCTTGGGGCAACTACTGTCAGGGTACAATGCTGAAAGCCAGTGCACAAGGCCTTTCAGGCGACATATATAAAGGGGCTAATAACCGTGCAGATTCCTGGACTGTAAGCTTGTTCATGACTATGAAGTAAATGAAACTGTGTTGAAGAATCTAAGAGTGCAGCATGACCTCGATACATCATCTCAACATCATTGTACTTTCCGTGACTAAAATATTGAGAAGTTTGTGATGTGAACGCTGCCCCTAGCCCTCAGAACGCATTGTGCGTTTCTGTAGAGAATGTGTATCTCATTGTCTTTTCACGTTCTCACAATTCAAATGCGTTTTTTAATGTTTCTATGAGATATTTTAAGAATGAAAGAGTATTTTTGCAAAATGAAACTGTGCACAGTGACTCCCAGTGTGATACAGAGATGGGAACTGTGCACAGTGACTCCCAGTGTGATACGGAGACCGAACTGTGCACAGTGACTCCCAGTGTGATACAGAGATGGGAACTGTGCACAGTGACTCCCAGTGTGATACAGAGATGGGAACTGTGCACAGTGACTCCCAGTGTGATACAGAGATGGGAACTGTGCACAGTGACTCCCAGTGTGATACAGAGATGGGAACTGTGCACAGTGACTCCCAGTGTGATACGGAGACCGGAACTGTGCACAGTGACTCCCAGTGTGATACGGAGACTGGAACCGTGCACAGTGACTCCCAGTGTGATACGGAGACCGGAACCGTGCACAGTGACTCCCAGTGTGATATGGAGACTGGAACTGTGCACAGTGATTCCCAGTGTGATACGGAGACTGGAACCGTGCACAGTGACTCCCAGTGTGATACGGAGACCGGAACCGTGCACAGTGACTCCCAGTGTGATACGGAGACTGGAACTGTGCACAGTGACTCCCAGTGTGATATGGAGACTGGAACTGTGCACAGTGACTCCCAGTGTGATATGGAGACCGGAACTGTGCACAGTGACTCCCAGTGTGATACGGAGACCGGAACTGTGCACAGTGACTCCCAGTGTGATACGGAGACCGGAACTGTGCACAGTGAGTCCCAGTGTGATACGGAGACCGGAACTGTACACAGTGAGTCCCAGTGTGATACGGAGACCGGAACTGTGCACAGTGACTCCCAGTGCGATACGGAGACCGGAACTGTGCACAGTGACTCCCAGTGTGATACGGAGACCGGAACTGTGCACAGTGACTCCCAGTGCGATACGGAGACCGGAACTGTGCACAGTGACTCCCAGTGTGATACGGAGACCGGAACTGTGCACAGTGACTCCCAGTGTGATACGGAGACCGGAACTGTGCACAGTGACTCCCAGTGTGATACGGAGACCGGAACTGTGCACAGTGACTCCCAGTGTGATACGGAGACCGGAACTGTGCACAGTGAGTCCCAGTGTGATACGGAGACCGGAACTGTGCACAGTGACTCCCAGTGTGATACGGAGACTGGAACTGTGCACAGTGAGTCCCAGTGTGATACTGTGATCTCTGTGGGGTTGAAGCAAGGTTATACACATATCCGCTGTTACATCTTTCCTTTCCAATTCTATCTGTGTAAATGAACCCCTTTATTTTACTTTGGCCCAATAAAACTTGTACATTGATTGTATCTGTGATTCTGAGTCCCCATTGGCTGCTTTTTTTGAAGGAGCGTACAGTCTCCTTTCTGACTGAACAGTTACTTTGCAGAACGAGGCCTTTCAGCCCATCATGTCTGCACTGGCTCTCCGTAGCCCTGCCCAGTCTTCCTTTTTGGAGGACAGTTCAGTTGCATGTCAAATGCACTGAATGAACTTTTCTCCAGCCCTCTCTTGGGCAGTGCAATCCAGCCCCCAGCCTCTCGCTGCGTGACACAGCTTTACCACTTGTTTTTGTTCTTTTCCCTGTTCCCCAGTGCTGTCACTGTCGAGGCGTGAAGGAAAATATCTTCATTAGCTGTACTCCAGAGGGACAATTTTTTCACACAGAGGGTGGTGTGTGTCTGGAACAAGCTACCAGAGGTAGTAGTAGAAGCATGTACAATGTTATCTTTTAAAAAGCATTTGGACAGTTCTATGGGTCTAGAGGGATATGGGCCAAACGCAGACAATCGGGACTAGCTTAGTGGTTTAAGAAAGGGGTGGCAGGGGCAAGTTGGGCCAAAGGGCTGTTTCTATGCTGTAAACCTCTATGATGCTATGACTGCTTTATCAAGTCATTTTTTGCATGCCTTTTGAAATGGATGATTGCTGAGCTGACAAGGTGACTGTGGCTGGTCACATGCTGGCTTCCAGAAGTTTCTAAACTATTATGAAAGGCCAAACATCTGGATTGTTACACTCCTGGCCAGACAGAAACATTCCAGTGAAGCTAACACAATGATTCAGCAGACGGTCAGTCTTCTTCAGCCAACATAGATAATCCTTCGAAATCCCCAGCTCCGACAATGTTGCTAATTACAATGATCAAACAGACCCATGAAGTGGGCCTCTTCGAGTATGAGCTCCCCGATCGAGGTAACGATTACCTGCCCAATCAGAGACTCTCACCAGTGTATATACGGAGTGTCAGGGTTACTGGCACTCCGGATTCTGACTTTGTAGTGGAAGCACTTTCAAGAGTAAAGATAAGTTTGTAAATAAAGTGAATCTGGTGAAGGGACACTAGTCTCTGAGGAGTTATTTCACTAATGGCCTGTGCATTAACTTCTAACACAATGATTTCAACAATAGGGCTTCATTTAACAATCCCAACCAGCATCACAAGACCAAGACATGCCTCAGCTGACTTCCTTTAGGCTTCGGACCTCATGGTCAGCTGTTGTTTGGTGAGGCCAGAGACCCAGGCAACTGCCTGCGCTGTTTACCATCAAGCTGGTGACAGCAGAAAGAAGGCCATTCCATCATCAAACCTGGCAACTGCTGGCACCTTGGATCTCCAGACTAACTCATTCTACACCTCTCTTCCCATCACGGAACCTTGCTGTGAAAAGATGGGATCACTCCACAATCAGTCAAGATTCCTGTGGAAGGAATGTTTCATTCGAGTCTGGGAGTCATGCAAGAACTTGTATTGTTTTGCAGTCTCGCCCTGAACCCTCTTCCTTCTTCATTGAATGTGTGAGTGTAAATGGGGTAGACGTGAAACTTTCCTTGGGTTTGCTACTCAAGTTATTAATGTTCTGGGGACCCAGGTTCAAATCCTGCCATGGCAGATGGTGAAATTTGAATTCAATAAAAAAAATCTGGAATTAAGAGTCCTGATGACCATGAAAACATTGTTGATTGTTGGAAAAATCGATCTGTTTCACTCATGTCTTTTAGGGAAGGAAATCTGCCATCCTTACCTGGTCTGGCCGACCCACAGCAATGTGGTTGACTCTCAACTGCCCTCGAAGGGCAACTAGGGATGGGCAATAAATACTGGGCAGCCATTGGTGCCTGTGTCCCATGAATAAATAAAAACATTGAGGGTAGGAACCCTCCAAATTGAAAGGTTGGGGAAAGGAGGTCACTGTTTATAATGTGGGAAATCAGAATTTGAAAAAACACCCTTTCTGTTTCTAGATGGATAGAGAGTGGAGAAGTTTAAATTAACCCCACACTATCTACTCACTCCATCTCCCTTGTAATTTTAAATATCTCTATCAAATCCCCTCTCACCTTTCTTCTCTCCAAGGAGAATGGCCCCAACCTCTCCAATCTTTCCTCAAGGCTGAAGTTTTTCAGCACTCATCTTTCCACCGAGGAACACATGGACTAACACACCTTTGAATAAATTGCCCAGGCAGTGCATGTTTAGTCTGTGTGTTCCTGCTGATGGCTGGATGGAATCCAGTTACGCCTGCTCCCGGCTCCGGGATTTGGGACTGTCCAGATGATATCACTCGTGGGGGTGTCTGAGGGGAGTGGTATTAATGGAATCCAAAGCATTGCCACAGCACGCATCCAAATGGCTGAGGCAAAGCAAAGGCAGCTGACTGCTTTCATTCACTGACTCGCATGCACACACATTCACACATACACACTCAGCTGCTCACTCACTTTCTCTCCGCGCTCACACACACTGACAGCAAAACACACACTGATACACACACACTGACAGCGAAGCACACACTGACACACACACACTGACAGCGAAGCACACACTGACACACACACACACACTGACAGCGAAGCACACACTGACACACACACACTGACAGCGAAGCACACACTGACACACACACACACACTGACAGCGAAGCACACACTGACACACACACACACACTGACAGCAAAACACACACTGACACACACAGACTGACAGCAAAACACACACTGACACACACACACACACACTGGCAGCGAAGCACACACTGACACACACACTGACAGCAAAACACACACTGACACACACACACAGACTGACAGCAAAACACACACAGACTGACAGCAAAACACACACTGACACACACACACACACTGACAGCGAAACAGAGACACACACACCACACACACACAGCGAAAGAGACATATTCTGACACACACACTGACAGACACACGCTGACAACGAAACAAAAACACACACTGACAGCGAAACAGAGACACACTCTGACACACACACACTGACAGTGAGACAGAGATACACAGTGACACACACAGCGAAACAGACACACACACACACTAACAGACAGACACAAACACTGACAGCAAAACTGACACACACACACACACACTGATAGACACAGAGACACACACACTGACACACACACTGACAGAGCAAAACAGAGAGACGCGCACACAGACACAGAGAGATATACTAAGAGAGACACAGAGAAATAGACACAAGCACACAGACACTCATCAACAGAGCAAAACAGACACACACACACACAAACAGAAACACACACACTCGCCCACACACACTGACACACACTGAGAAACAGGGATACAGGCACTCACACATTCTAACACACACACATATACATTCTCACACACACACACACACACACACACTGGTCTCTCAGTACCTGGTTATCAGTGCTGCCAGGAGACAGTTAAGGCAGTATGGCAGCCCGGTCACTACTGGGGACGGCTCGAGTTCACAGAAACACGTTAATTGAGACTTTGAAGAGCTGCATTGAATTGGGCAGGAACCTGAGACCCAAGGCGGAGGAGACGATGAGATTATATGTGAGTACTTTCCCAGTTAATTGAATGTCATCCCTCCCCATTCCAGCCTCAGGACAGGAGAGAGTTAGCAAACTAATACCACCTCTGTTTAATAGTCTCGAGGAGTGTGTTAGGGGGTCTAACTCCAATGCTGAATATTTATATCGTACATGGCTTAATGTGTATTGATAATACTATTCAGTCACTTTCTAACGATGATGTTCCTCTGGTACAAGCATCCATTCCTGTTCCCTCCTATCTCCGGGCTCATTGCATCTCCTCTTCAATCTCACCTCTTGCTCCGTCTCATCTCCTGTTCTCTGCCATCTTCTTGTATTATGTATTAACATACAGTGAAAAGTATTGTTTCTTGCGCACTATACAGACAAAGCATACAGTTCATAGAGAAGGAAATGAGAGGGTGCAGAATGTAGTGTTACAGTCATAGCTAGGGTGTGGAGAAAGATCAACTTAATGCAAGGTAGGTCCATTCAAAAGTGTGATGGCAGCAGGGAAGAAGCTGTTCTTGAGTCGGTTGGTATGTGACCTCAGACTTTTGTATCTTTTTCCCAGTGGAAGAAGGTGGAACAGAATGTCTGGGGTGCGTGGGGTCCTTAATTATGCTGGCTGCTTTTCCGAGGCAGCAGGAAGTGTAGACAGAGTCAATGGATGGGAGGCTGATTTGCATGATGTACTGGGCTATGTTCACAACTCTTTGGCAGAGCAGAAGCCATACCAAGCTGTAATACAACCAGAAAGAATGCTAAGCATGTGGTTGAGATGGTGTTTGGGGGCGTTTTGGTAGCGATTACAACAAGGTGCAATTTAAACCGTGGGTGGCACGGTAGCACAGTGGTTAGCACTGCTGCTTCACAGCTCCAGGGACCTGGGTTTGAATCCTGGCTCAGGTCACTGTCTGTGTGGAGTTTGCACATTTTCCTCGTGTCTGCGTGGGTTTCTTCCAGGTGCTCTGGTTTCCAAAGATGTGAGGGTTAAGTTGATTGACATGCTAAAATTGCCCCTTAGTGTCCTGGGATGTGTAGGTTAGAGGGATTAGGGGGTAAATGTGTAGGGATATGGGGACAGGTCCTGGGTGGGATTGTGGTCAGTACAGACTCGATGGGCCGAACAACCTGTTTCTGCACTGTAGGGTTCTGTGATTCTAAACTTGTTATAGACAAAAAAATAGACAAGTTGCAAAAAAGATTTTGGATTGGGGAACAGCAGAATTCAGTAAAATAAGACAACAAAATAAGGTAGACTGAGAACAACTATTAATGGGAAAATCTACAGAAGAGCAGTGAGGGAAGGGTGGGCATTCAAAAAGGAAGAGGAGAAGGTACAAGCCCAGCATGTCATCCTCCACGGTGATAGGAAAGATTAACAAGCCCAGAGAACCATGGATGGCCAGAGATATTCAGGATACGTGAGAAGGAACAGAAAGGTTTTTAGCAGGTACGAGGGGAGCAAATCAGTGGAGTTTTTGTTCCTTCAGATAATCCTTCAGGTGATGAACTGCCCACCAATTGCCCACGTTTGGCCCATTTACCCAAGTAAATGCTTTTTAAAAGACAAAATTGTACCCAACTCTACTACTACCTCTGGCAGCTTGTTCCAGACACTCACCACCCTCTGTGTGAAAAAATTGCCCCTCTGGACACTTCTGTATTTCTCCCCTCTCACCTTGAACCTCTGCCGTCTAGTTTTAGACTCCCCTACCTTTGGGAAAAGATATTGACTATCTAGCTGATCTATGCCCTTCGTTATTTTATAGATCTCTATAAGATCACCCATCACCCTCCTAAGCTCCAGAGAAAAAAGTCCCAGTCTATCCAGCCTCTCCTTATAACTCAAGCCATTAAGTCCCAGTAGCATCCTGGTAAATGAAGTGGTTAAGAAGGCGTATGGTATACTTTCTTTATTAGCTGAGGCGTGGAGTTTAAGAGCAGGGAGGTTACACTGGAACTATATAAACCACTGGTTAGGCCACAGCTAGAGTATTGTGTGCCTTTCTGGAATCCAAGTTATAGGAGTGGGGTGAAAGCACTGGAAAGGGTGCAGAGGAGATTTACCAGGGTGTTGCCGGGGCTGGAGAGTTTTAGTTATGAATCATAAGAACATAAGAACATAAGAAATAGGAGCAGGAGTAGGCCACCTAGCCCTTCGAGCCTGCCCCGCCATTCAATAAGATCATGGCTGATCTGTCGTGGCTCAGTTCCACATTCCCGCCCTCTCCCCATAACCCTTAATCCCCTCTCTTATCAAAAACCCATCAACTCGCGTCTTAAAATTATTTAGCGAGGTAGCCTCCACCACTTCAACGGGCAGAGAATTCACCACCCTTTGAGTGAAGAAGTTCCTCCTCAACTCCGTTCTAAACCGCACCCCCTTTATCTTGAGGCTGTGCCCCCTAGTCCTACTGTCCTTTCTGAGCGGGAAGAGTCTCTCCACCTCTATCCTATCCATCCCATTCATCATCTTATACGTCTCAATGAGATCTCCCCTCATTCTTCTAAATTCTAACGAGTACAAGCCTAGTTTATTCAGCCTCTCCTCATAGCTCAACCCCCTCAACTCCGGCATCAGCCTAGTAAACCTCCTCTGCACTCCCTCCAAGGCCAAAATATCCTTGCGTAAGTACGGCGCCCAAAACTGCACACAGTACTCCAGCTGCGGCCTCACCAATGCCCTATACAGCTGCAGCAAGACCTCCCTACTTTTATATTCAATCCCCCTCGCTATGAAGGCCAGCATCCCATTCGCCTTCCTGACCACCTGCTGCACTTGCAGGCTGGGTTTTTGCGACTCATGCACAAGGACCCCGAGGTCCCTCTGCACCGTCGCCTGCTGCAGTTTTTTGCCACGTAAGTAATAGTCCTTCCTACCATTATTCCTACCAAAGTGGACCACCTCGCACTTGCCAACATTAAATTCCATTTGCTAGTTCCTGGCCCATTCGCCCAGCCTATCTAGATCCTTCTGCAGACTCTCCACACCCTCCGCGCAATTTGCCGTTCCACCAATCTTGGTGTCATCAGCAAATTTCGACACCATACTCGGTTCCTTCCTCCAGATCATCTATGTTAATGGTAAATAGCTGAGGCATAGAATCCCACAGTGCAGAAGGAGGCCATTTGGCCCATTGAATCCACACTGACCACAATCCCCATAACCCATGCATTTACCCTGGCTAGTCCCCCAACACTAAGGGGCAATTTAGCGTGGCCAATTCACCTAACCCACACATCTTTAGACCGGAGCAGCCGGAGGAAATGCAGATATGGGAAGAATGTGCAAACTCCACACGGACAGTGACCCAAGCCGGGAATCAAACCCGGGTCCCTGGCGCTGTGAGGCAGCAGTGCTAACCACTGTGCCACCATGCTGCCCAAGAGAGATTGAAGGGAGATTAGATAGATTGGGGTTGTTTTCCTTGGAGCAGAGGAGATTGATACAGATAAAACTATGCAGGGCATAGAGAGAGTAGACTGGAAGAAACCTTTCCCTTTGGTGGAAGGATCAATGATTGGGGCAGTGATTTAAGGGAAGGGGCAGGAGGTTGAGAGGGGATTTGAGTAAACCCTTTTCTCTCAGAGAGTGGTGGGAATACACTGCCTGGGAAGGAAGTGGAGGACGGAAACCTTACAACCCATCAAAACATATTTGGATGAGAACATTCAAAGATATGGGACAAGAGCAGGAAAATGTGATTAGTGTGACTTTGGTGGTAGATATTGTCGGTACAGCCTCAATGGGCTGAAAGGCCTTTTCTACGCTGTATGACTATGGTCGGAGTCTGGAACTCACTGCCTGAAAGGGAGGTGGAGGCAGGGACCCATTTAAGAAGTATTGAGATGTACATTCGTAATGCCAAGGCAGACAAGGCTATGGTCCAAGCACTGGAAAATGGGATTAGAATAGTTGGGTGGTTCGACTTTGACCAGCACAGCTGCAACGGGCTGAAGGGCCTTTTCCTGTGTTGTAAATTTCTATGAATCTAATGCCTATTAAAGTTTATTGTGAAAATCCCCGAGTTGCCACACTCCAGCACCTGTTTGGGTACATGGAGGGAGACTTTGGCATGGCCAATGTACCTAACCAGTATGTCTTTCGGACTGTGGGAAGAAACCGGAGCACCCGGAAGAAACTCAGGCAGATAAGGGGGAGAACATGCAGACTCCACACAGACAAGTCGGGAATCGAAACCAGGTCCCTGGCACTGTGAGGCAGCAGTGCGAACCACTGTGCCATCCCAGAGATTTTCACAACACTTCATTGCAGGTTAATGTAAGCCTACTTACATTAACCTACATAAACTTTAAACTAATGTATGTTCATTGAAACTCCTGAACTGCTTCCTCAAATATCTTTTAATCTAACCTATCATTTTAGTATCTTTGCCAGTTTAGTCCTCATACTCAGATTGGCTTTGTTATTAATTAAACCTCTAATCTTAATCTGTAGAAGAAATGACCCATTTAATGAAGAAAATAAAGTGTGAATAACACTCTGGAATTTAGCATGAGACAACATTGTGCAGCATTGGAATCATTGCCAAAAAGCAAGTCAACACAGCAACACAGAAAATGTGGAAACTCATTAAAGAACCTTCAATACCTTGCTTATGAAAGGAAACCAGAAAGTAGACCTTAGATCAATAAACATCATGGCCCTCAAGGATTCACAACGGTTAGCACTGCCAACTCACAGCACCAGGGACCCGGTTCAATTCCCGGCTTGGGTCATTGTCTGTGTGGAGTTTGCACATTCTCTCTGTGTCTGCGTGGGTTTCCTCCCAAAGATGTGTAGGTTAGATGGATTGGCCATTTTAAATTGCCTGTTAGTGTCCAAAGATGTGCGGCTTAGGTGCATTAGCCATGCTAAATTGCCCCCTTAGTGTCAGGGGGATTAGCAGGGTTACGGAAGTATGGCCTGGGTGGGATTGTGGTCGGTGCAAACTCGATGGACCTTCCTTCTCCACTGTAGGATTCTATGATTCAAAATTTTGACATGACTTAATTTTTAAAAATGGCTTCGGTAGAAAACAATGAACAATGCCAGCCGGTTTTGCAACAGCTACAGAGCTAATTTCTCGAAAGGGCAGCACATGGACACAGAGTCATGTGTCAACCATCTTTAAGAGAGAGTGGGTTGAGCTCTAAGAGAGTTTCCCCTTAAAAATATTGATATAAAAGTACTCCGTACAATTAAACGACTATACTGGATTGTAAGTATAATCTCCTTCAAATCAATATTTTGTTAGACTATCCAAATTGTTACTTCGGGTGAATTCCAAAATGTGTATGTAATTTTAAGTAGAATTGTCATGTTTTAATTAGCTTTTGCTACCATCAATTGTATGTTACAACCCTCTTTGCTATCATGTAATCTGTAAGGAAATAGGTATGAGGGGCAGCACAGTGGTTCGCACTGCTGCCTCACAGCACCAGGGGCCTGGGATCAATTCCAGCCTTGGGTCACTGTCTGTGTGGAGTTTGCACATTCCCCCCGTGTCTGCGTGGGTTTCCTCCAGGTGCTCCAGTTTCCTCCCACAGCCTAAAGATGTGTAGGTTAGGTAGATTGGCCATGCCTAATTGCCATTTAGTGACCAAAGGTGCACAGGTTAGGGGGACTGGCCATGCTAAATTGCCTCTTGGTATTAGGGGATTAGCAGAGTAAATGCATGGGGTTATGGAGATAGGACCTGGGTGCAGGCTTGAAGGGCTGAATGACACTGTAGGGATTCTATAATTTTAAGATGACTTTTGATTTGATTTATTATTGTCACATGTATTAACGTGCAGTGAAAAGCATTGTTTCTTGCATGCTATATAGATAAAGCATACCGTTCACAGAGAAGGAGAGAGTGCAGAATGTAGTGTTACAGTCATAGCTAGGGTGTAAAGAAAGATCAATTTAATACAAGGTAAGTCCATTCAAAAGTTTGACAGTAGTAAGGAAGAAGCTGTTCTTGAGTCGGTTGGTACGTGACAAAGAACAAAGAAAATTACAGCACAGGAACAGGCCCTTCAGTCCTCCAAGACTGCACCGACCATGCTGCCCAACTTAACTAAAACCCCCCTACCCTTCTGGGGACCATATCCCTCTATTCCCTTCCTATTCATGTACTTGTCAAGATGCCCCTTAAAGTCACTATCATATCTGCTTCCACTCTCTCTCCTGGCAACGAGTTCCAGGCACCCACCACTCTCTGTGTAAAAAATCTGCCTCGTACATCTCTTTTAAACCTTACCCCTCCCACTTTAAACCTGTGCCCCCTAGGAATTGACTCTTCCACCCTGGGAAAAAGCTTCTGACTATCCACTCTGTCCAAGCCTCTCATAATCTTTTGGCTTTCAATCAGGTCGCCCCTCAACCTTCGTCGCTCCAGTGAGAACAAACAAAGTTTCTCCAACCTCTCTTCATAATTAATGCCCTCCATACCAGGCAACAACCTGGTCCATCTTTTCCGTGCCCTGTCCAAAGCCTCCACATCCTTCTGGCATGTGGCAACCAGAATTGAACACTGTATTCCAAGAGCAGCCTAACTAAGGTTCCATAAAGCTGCAACGTGACTTGCCAATTTATAGAACCTCAGAAGATATTGCATTAAAGCATTGTTAGAGAACTTAAAAGAATTAAATAAAGTTTTGGAAGCATAGAATGAGAGTAAAAGATAGAATTAGAAGGTATGCTGGGCACAGCTTGCAAGAAGCTGCCTCACTCAAGCGCTATCTTGAAAATCCCATGGCAGATTGGGTAAATACATGAAAAGATTTGGCGGTAGACTTTGATTTGATTTGATTTGTTATTGTCACATGTATTAGTGAAAAGTATTGTTTCTCATGTACTATACAAACAAAATATACCATTCACAGAGAAGGAAAGGAGAGAGTGCAGAATGTAGTGTTACAGTCATAGCTATGGTGTAGAGAAAGATCAGCTTAGTGTGAGGTAGGTCCATTCAAAAGTCTGACAGCAGCAGGGAAGAAGCTGTTCTTGAGTCGGTTGGTACAGGCAAACACTGGTATTTCTGGGAATATTACAGTCTGCAACAGATATCCATTTATCTAAGGCATAAAGGGAATGGCCCAACATAAATAACTGAGGCTGACAAAGGAAGTTGTAGGTTGTGTTCGATCAAAGGAAGAGGCTTATAATGTCACCAGGAAAAGGGGAAGTCTGAAGATAGGGATCCATCTGGAATCCAGCAATGGAGGACCAAGAAAGGGAGAGTAAGCTGGTGGGTCAACATGGACATTCTGAGAGAGTTTCCCCTCCTGGCTGCTGAGATTAGATGTGGAGATGCTGGCATTGGGCTAGGGTGAGCACAGTAAGAAGTTTCACAACACCAGGTTAAAGTCCAACAGGTTTATTTGGTAGCACAAGCCACAAGCTTTCAGAGCTCTGCTCCTTCGTTAGGTGAGTAGGCGTTCTGATCACAAACTGGGCATATAAACACACAAACTCAAGTTTCAAAATAATGGTTGGAATGCAGATCTTTACAGGTAATCAAGTCTTAAAGGTACAGACAATATGAGCGGAGAGAGGGTTAAGCACAGGTTAAAGAGATGTGTATTGTCTCCAGCAAGGACGGTAAATGAGGTTTTGCAAGCCCAGGCAAGTCGTGGGGGTTATAGATAGTGCAACATGAACCCAACATCTTGGTTGAGACCGTCCTCATGTGTGCGGAACTTGGCTATCAGTCTCTGCTCAGCGACTCTGCGCTGTCGTGTGTCGTGAAGACTGCCTTGGAGAACGCTTACCCGAAGATCAGAGGCTGAATGCCCATGACCGCTGAAGTGTTCCCCAACAGGAAGAGAACACTCCTGCCTGGTGATTGTCAAGTGGTGTTCATTCATCCGTTGTCGCAGCGTCTGCATGGTCTCCCCAATGTACCATGCCTCGGGACAAGATTAGAACCTGGGGACATGGTCTCAGATTCAGGGGCAGGCTACTTCAGTCTGAAAAGAAGAGTCTTCACTCTGAGAGGATGGTGAATCTGTGGCGTTCTCTAGCCCAGAAAGGTGTGGACAAATCGATAGATTTCTGGAGATGAATGACATCGAGGGGTTTGGGGATAGTGGTAAAAAGAGTGAGAGATAAATAATCAGATGTGATCTGTCTGAATGATAGGGTTGGCTTGAGGGGCTGAATGGCCTACAGCTGTTCCCATGTTCCGATTTAACTAACCCCTCCTTCCCATGCAACCCTTCTTATTTAAGTCATATTCAGCACATGACACAGAAACTGGAGGATGCCATTTAAGGGGCAGAATGCCCTGTCCCTGTGTAACAGACTGGAGAAGGGGCTGAATGGCCTCCTGTTCCTGTGTAACAGACTGGAGAAGGGGCTGAATGGCCTCCTGTCCCTGTGTAACAGACTGGAGAAGGGGCTGAATGGCCTCCTGTTCCTGTGTAACAGGCTGGATAAAGGGCTGAATGGCCTCCTCCTGTTCCCGTGTAACAGGCTGGAGAAGGGGCTGAATGGCCTCCTCCTGTCCCTGTGTAACAGGCTGGAGAAGGGGCTGAATGGCCTCCTCCTGTTCCTGTGTAACAGGCTGGATAAAGGGCTGAATGGCCTCCTCCTGTTCCTGTGTAACAGGCTGGAGAAGGGGCTGAATGGCCTCCTCCTGTTCCTGTGTAACAGGCTGGAGAAGGGGCTGAATGGCCTCCTCCTGTTCCTGTGTAACAGGCTGGAGAAGGGGCTGAATGGCCTCCTCCTGTTTCCGTGTAACAGGCTGGAGAAGGGGCTGAATGGCCTCCTCCTGTTCCTGTGTAACAGGCTGGAGAAGGGGCTGAATGGCCTCCTCCTGTTCCCGTGTAACAGGCTGGAGAAGGGGCTGAATGGCCTCCTCCTGTTCCTGTGTAACAGGCTGGAGAAGGGGCTGAATGGCTTCCCCCCGTTGCAGTGAGTTGTGTTTGATGTCTCTGACTGTCTTGTTCTTTCCTTTTGTTGCCAGGATCAGTGCCAAGGCTTGACGGACAAGGTGACCAGCGGCGTGACGCTGTCGGAGGTGGATGGGATCCCTCTGGCCGGGACGAGCCGCTGGGCTGACCTCTCCGACCAGGAGCGGCTGAGTGAGAACTTCCGCGCCTACAAGGTTTTCAGCAGTTTCCTGAGGCTGGCCCTGAAGAACGTGCCGGACTGCGCCCGGTATCCGCGGCTGCCTGACTCCTTCATGGACCTGTGCACCAAGGCCGAAAGCCTGCTGGTTTTGATCAGCCAGTTGATGATAGCCATGGGCCTGGCTGTGCCCTCAGTCAGGGTGCCCCAGGTCGACGCACCCAAGGACTGGGACAAGAAAGTCTGGGGCCACAAGGTGCTGCGGGAGTTGAGCAACTGGTCCCTCCGATCTGTCCGCGACTTCAACAAACTCAAGACTAACCTGTCGACCAACCGCTCCAGGAGGAGGCACCTGCGGAACACACAGCTGAGATAAGCGGCCATTGAGAGAGGGGGGGGGGGGAAGTGGCCACCAGAGGTCGGCTGACCTCCGACCTCTGACCCCAAGAAGGAGCAACTTTGAGGAGGAGATTCATCCATTCGTCTGGACCCAACTCTCATCACTCTGTTTGCTCTCCCTTTCTCTCTCCCACTTTCTCCTATCTTCATCACCACCCCAACCCCGCCCCCCCCCCACCCTCCACCAACAATCCACCAACTCCTTCCTCCCTCCATCCCATCGTCATCAGTCCTCCATCATTCCAGAGCACGGAACCCGGAGGCTGAGAGAACGCCATGCCGTTGGAATGAAGTTAATCTAAGAGCTTCCCCCTCCACTCTCCCACAGTCAATGCTGGATGGAAGACTTTCGGGGTGGTGTCGTTTGGGGCGGGGACGGGGGAAGGACAGGACGTGCTGAGTGATTCGGAGCCAGGGTGGGAGTTCTCCAATTAAAGCAAAGTACCGCAGGGGCTGGAAACGCAAACACAAAATGCTGGAAAATATCAGCAAGTGGGAGTGCCATTTTGGAAAATGGCATCATCAACAAAGAAGATGGATGGAATCCTCACAGGATGTGGGGTGTGAAGAGCTGGAGTCAGGGGAGTTGGAGGAGTTGATGGGCTTCTAATGGACGCTGAAATGGAGACAGAGAGATTGAGGAAGGGATAAGGGTAGAGATGGACCATGTGGAGATGATTGAGGAAATTGGGACCATTATTCTCTGATAGTTTTCCTTCCACCGCCATTGGCTTGGAAAATAAACAAAATGGCGGCTGTCAGGTTATTGGTCAGATTGCGTGGGAGGCCCAATTCCCTGCCGTTACCGTGACGACACCCTTCAGCAAATTACTACCCCCCAAACAAAAAAATCAAAGCACTTCATCGGCAGCAAAGCCATTTATTTTTAGGATACTCTGAGGATGGGGTAGGCGCTATAGAAATGGCCGCCCTTTTCGTGTGTGCATATGTGTGGCCTGACCACAGGGGGGGCATTGGCGGGACTGGAAAGGAATCTTCCCGACACGAGAGGGCAAGCCAAATGTCCCGTCAGTGCCAAAATCTTCCACAGAGGGGGTTCTGTCGCAATTCCATGTCTCCGCCATTAGCTTACTGATGAAATAAATACCGTGTGGCATCCACCACTGGCCACATCTAGTGAATGGGTGGAACTGCACTGTTTCTCCCATTCAATAGCTTTAGCCATCAGACCCGCTGCTCAGTCTGGTCATCCGGGTATTTTCCCTCTCACCCGGATCCCCCAGTCAGGTTTTGTGGCAGGATTTATCCGATGGGGCAGTATATTGACAGCTCTGTCAACATTTCCTCTCTCCCTCATGAGTTTATCCAGCTTTCTCCCTAAATACATCCTCACCACTCCCCCGTGGGAGTGAGGTCCACATCCTCACCTCTCTCTCTGGGTGAAGAGATTTCTCCTGAATTCCCTGCTGGTTTTATTAAAGACTGTGCCATCCTGAGGACACCCCGGCCTGGGACAGCTCCACACGTGATCATCCCTCCCTCAATATCTTCAGATGTAAGGAGGCCATAAGCTTCAAATTAGATGCAGGCCATTCAGGGGCAATGTCGAAGCTCTTCTCCACACAGGGACAAAATCTGGAACTCTCTTCCTTTCCCCACCCCTCCCAGAAAACTGCCAAGGCTGGGGGAAGAATCTCAGACCTGAGACTGTTCATTTTATGTGAGCCCAAAATACGATTGAAATGGTGTTCCAATTCAGGTCTGTCATGAGTTAACTGAATGGTGGATGGAATCAGCTGGAAGGGGCTGGATGGCCTCCTCCTGTCCCTGTGTAACAGGCTGGAGAAGGGGCTGAATGGCCTCCTCCTGTCCCTGAGTAACAGGCTGGAGAAGGGGCTGAATGGGGCCTCCTCCTGTCCCTGAGTAACAGGCTGGAGAAGGGGCTGAATGGCCTCCTCCTGTTCCTGTGTAACAGGCTGGAGAAGGGGCTCCTCCTGAAGTGACATTACTATGAAGCTGTCAGAGTGAGATGAGCATATTGTCCTGTGTTGCTACTTCATCCCATTGCTGAGCTGAATTGCTGTATTACTGCTAAGAGTCACGTTCGATTGGAAAGCAAGCCCGGTGACAGAAGGCTCACTTCAGAGCAGCACTCTGTACATCAGCGGGGAAAGAGGAGAGAAACTCATAAAAAAACATGAGGCAACATTAGCCAAACCACAAATAAATAAATCCATTTCAGTGCTCGGAAACATTCAAACCAACCATTCAGGCTCAAAAGCAACTTTAGTGAAAATCGAAAAATCAAACTGGAGCAGAGAGACTCTCTTCTGAGAAAAGGATTAGAACTCGGTATTGACAAATGTCAAAGGGAGCTTTACTCTGTATCTAACCCCGTACTGTCCCTGTCCTGGGAGTGTTTGATGGGGGGACAGTGTAGAGGGAGCTTTACTCTGTATCTAACCCCATGCTGTACCTGTCCTGGGAGTGTTTGATGGGGGGACAGTGTAGAGGGAGCTTTACTCTGTATCTAACCCCGTGCTGTACCTGTCCTGGGAGTGTTTGATGGGGGGACAGTGTAGAGGGAGCTTTACTCTGTATCTAACTCCATGCTGTACCTGTCCCGGGAGTGTTTGAGGACAGTGTAGAGGGAGCTTTACTCTGTATCTAACCCTGTGCTCTACCTGTCCTGGGAGAATTTGATGGGGGGACAGTGTAGAGGGAACATTCCTGGGAATGTTTGATGGGGACAGCATATACTCCCAGGACAGGTACAGCACAAGGTTAGATACAGAGTAAAGCTCCCTCTACACTGTCCTCAAACACTCCCGGGACAGGTACAGCACAGGGTTAGCTTCAGAACAAAGCTCCCTTGTCTCTATTAGCCCTCTCTCGCTGCATGGATAGTTCGAAGCCTCAGGCCCGCGAGGATGCAAAAGCCATTATCTGACCCAGTGCCACATTGTGCCTTCTGTGAGATTATCTCTTCTTCCCGGCCTGTTCCGAAATCCTGCGCACTGTCCTCGTTTGCTATCTGTCTGTTGAAGATGAGGTATTTATAGACTGAATGCTGATTAATGTTCAGGCTGAAGTATTGCCTGTCCCCTTGTGAGTGAGTGTGACTGTATAACTTACTGGAAGTGGAATTTCTTAATATATTCTAATAATTAATGCACAGCGTCTGATATTTGCAAAGAGATTAGCTTTGTAACTGAATGTAAGTATATATTAAATAAACTATTGTTAAACGTGACAGTGTTTATGTGTGCGTTCATATTTCCCTGTCCATTTATTGCCACATGGAAGATATTGTCATTAATAATAGTGGGACATTTCAGAGGGCAGTTAAGAGCCAACCACTTTGCTGTTGTTCTGGAGTCACATGTAGACCAGACCAGATAAGGATGACAGATTTCCTTCCCTAAAGGACATTAGTGAAACAGATAGGTTTTTCTGACAACTGGTGATGCTATTGGGATTAGCTTTATATTCCAGATGTATGTTCATTGGATTTAAATTCCACCATTGCCTTGATGGATTTGGTTCCCAAAGCCTGGGCCTCAAGATTCGTAGTCCAGTGACATTCCCAGTACGCCACCCTCTCCCCCATCTATGGGTTATAGATACAACACTCACAGAATTGCTATGAAGCAGAAGGAGGCCATTCAGCCCATCATGTCCACCCCACCTCTCCACATGCAATGTCCACCTTGCCTTCTCCCCGTAACGTTGCCCACTCCTCCTTTTTCAGATCACACTCTGCTCCCCCTCTCAATGCCTCATTGAGCCTGCCTCTACCCACACTTGCAGGCAGTGCATGCCAAGCTCCAGCCGCTCGCTCACTGGGTGCAGAAGTTTCTCTCACATCACATTTCCTTCTTTTGTAAATCACTTCAAATCTGTGCTGTCTCGTTCTCAATGCTATTACGAGTGGGAACAGTTTCTCCCTGTCTACTCTGTCCAGCCCCCTCATGATTTTGAACATCTCTATTAAATCTTCTCTCAGCCTTTGCCTCTCCAAGGAGAACAATCCCAACCTTTCCAGTCCATCCCCAAGGCTGAAGTTTCTCAACCCTGGAAACATTTTTGTAAACATCTCTCTCCAATGTGTTCACATCCTTCCTATAGTGTGGAGCACAGAACTGTACACCACACGGCAGCTGAGGTCTAACTAGTGTCTCATATGAGTTCAACATAACCTTCTTGTTCTTGTACTCTAAAGTTTACTTAATAGTCACAAGTAGGTTTACATTTGCAATGAAGTTACTGTGAAAATCCCCTAGTTGTCACACACTGGCGCAAGTTCGGATACATTGAGGGGGAATTTAGCATGGCCAGTGCACCTAACCAGCATGTCTTTCGGACTGTGGGAGAAAACCGAAGCATCTGGAGGAAACCTACACAGACACAGGGAGAACGTGCAGATTCCACACAGACAGAGACCCAAGCCAGGGATTAAGCCCGGGTCCCTGGTGCTGTGAGGCAGCAGTGCTAACCACTGTGCTACTGTGCCACCCTCTGTGTCCCTCTTAATAAAACCCAGAATACTAACATAAGAACATAAGAAATAGGAGCAGGAGTAGGCCATCTATCCCTTCGAGCCTGCCCCGCCATTCAATAAGATCATGGCTGATCTGTCGTGGCTCAGTTCCACTTTCCCGCTTTCTCCCCATAACCCTTAATCCCCTCTCTTATCAAAAACCCATCCACCCGCATCTTAAAAATATTTAGCGAGGCAGCCTCCACCACTTCAACGGGCAGAGAATTCCAGAGATTCACCACCCTTTGAGTGAAGAAGTTCCTCCTCAACTCAGTTCTTTATCTGTTTACTTGCTGTTCTCTCCATCTATCCTGCCACCTTCAATTATCTGTGCACATATACACCCAGTTCCCTCTGCTCATGCAGCCCTTTAAAAAATTTACCCCTTATTTTGTATTGTCTCTCCATGTTCTTCTGAGCAAAATGCATCACCCCCACACTTCTCTGCACTGACCTGCATCTGCCATCTATCAGCCCACTCCACCACCCTATCTTCTTTGCAGTTTACAATTCTTTCAATTTTTGTGTCATCCACAAACTGAAATTGCCCCTGTAGACTAAGGTCTAGATCATTAATGTATCAGAAAAAGCAAGGGTCCCAACACCAAACCCTGGAAACGCCACGATAGTGTGACATGAACCCAAGATCCCAGTTGAGGCCGTCTTCATGCGTGCGGAACTTAGCTATCAGTTTCTGCTCAGCAACTCTTCACCATCGTGTGTCGTGAAGGCCGCCTTGGAGAATGCTTACCTGAAGATCAGAGGCTGGATGCCCTTGATTGCTGAAGTGTTCCCCAACAGGTACACGGTACATACTCTTGTGACTTGGCCAACATTGTCTATCTCATACGTGATGTTATGGAGATGCCGGCGTTGGACTGGGGAAAACACAGTAAGAAGTCTCACAACACCAGGTTAAAGTCCAACAGGTTTATTTGGTAGCACAAACTTTCGGAATGTCGCTCCCTCTTCAGGTGAGTGGGAGTTCTGTTCCCAAACAGGTCATATACAGACACAAATTCAACTTACAAGATAATGGTTGGAATATGAGTCTTTAAAAACTCGCATTCCAATCATTATCCTATCATAATGGCAGGAAGGATGTCCCAAGGCATGGTACATTGGGGAGACCATGCAGACGCCACGCAGTCCCAGCCCAGGAAAGACAATGGATGAATGAACATGCTCAACAATCACCAGGCAAGAGTGTTCTCTTCCTGTTGGGGAACACTTCAGCGGTCACAGGCATTCGGCCTCTGATTTTCGGGTATGCGTTCTCCAAGGCGGCCTTCACAACACGTGATAGCGCAGAGTCGTTGAGGAGAAACTGATAGCCAAGTTCCATGCACATGAGGACGGCCCCACTTGGGTAGAATTAGGGATCTTGTGAGGAATCCTCTTGGGATGAGCGATCATTGTATGGTTGAATTTTTGATGCAGATGGAGGAAGAGAAAGTAGTGTCCCGAACCTGTGTCCTCTGTTTGAACAGAGGGGAGTACGATAGGATGACAGCAGAATTGGCGAATGTAGATTGGGGGCGCAGATTGGTAGGTAGGACAGCTGAGGAACAGTGGAGGATTTTTAAGGAGGTCTTTTTCGGTACTCAGCAGAAATATATTCCAATGGTAAAAAAGGACAGTAGGAGAAGGGATAACCAGCCATGGTTATCAAAGGAAATAAAGGAGAGTATTCAATTAAAAGCTGATGCGTTCAGAGTGGCTAAAAATAGTGGGCGATTAGAAGATTGGGAAAGATTTAAAAATCAACAAAGAATGACTAAGAAGGTGATAAAGAAAGGAAAGATAGACTATGAAGCTAAACTAGCTCTAAATATAAAAAATGACAGTAAAAGTTTTTACAAATATGTAAAGAAGAGGAGGCTGGCTAGAGTGAATGTTGGACTCTTGGAGGATGAGGGGGGGATTTAGCGGTGGGCGATGAGGAAATGGCTGAGGCTTTAAATAAGTTTTTTGCCTCGGTCTTCACGGAGGAGGACGCGAATAGTTTGCCGGATATTAAAGATAGAAGGATGGTAGGAGTTGAGGGCCTGAATGCGATTACTGTCACTAGAGAGGTAGTGCCTGATAGACTAATGGGACTGAAGGTGGACAAGTCCCCAGGGCCGGATGGAGGGAACCGAGTGTAGGGTGTCGAAATTTGCTGATGACACCAAAATTGGTGGAAAGGCAAATTGTGCGGAGGGTGGTGAGAGTCTACAGAAGGATCTAGATAGGCTGGGCGAATGGGCCAGGAAATGGCAAATGGAATTTAATGTTGGCAAGTGCGAGGTGGTCCACTTTGGTAGGAATAATGGTAGGAAGGATTATTACTTACGTGGCAAAAAACTGCAGCAGGCGACGGTGCAGAGGGACCTCGGGGTCCTTGTGCATGAGTCGCAAAAACCCAGCTTGCAGGTGCAGCAGGTGGTCAGGAAGGCAAATGGGATGCTGGCCTTCATCGCGAGGGGGATTGAATATAAAAGTAGGGAGGTAGTGTTGCGGCTGTATAGGGCATTGGTGAGGCCGCAGCTGGAGTACTGTGTGCAGTTTTGGACGCCGTACTTACGCAAGGATATTTTGGCCTTGGAGGGAGTGCAGAGGAGGTTTACTAGGCTGATGCCGGAGTTGAGGGGGTTGAGCTATGAGGAGAGGCTGAGTAAACTAGGCTTGTACTCGTTAGAGTTTAGAAGAATGAGGGGAGATCTCATTGAGACGTATAAGATGATGAATGGGATGGATAGGATAGAGGTGGAGAGACTCTTCCCGCTCAGAAAGGACAGTAGGACTAGGGGGCACAGTCTCAAGATAAAGGGGGGGTGGTTTAGAACGGAGTTGAGGAGGAACTGCTTCACTCAAAGGTTGAAGTGGTGGAGGCTGCCTCACTAAATATTTTTAAGACGCGGGTTGATGGGTTATTGATAAGAGAGGGGATTAAGGGTTGTGGGGAGAGGGCGGGAATGTGGAACTGAGCCACGACAGATCAGCCATGATCTTATTGAATGGCGGGGCAGGCTCGAAGGGCTAGTTGGCCTACTCCTGCTCCTATTTCTTATGTTCTTATGAATGCATCTGAATGGTTCTGAAGGAAATGGCAGAGGTGATAGTGGATGCATTAGTGATTATTTACCAAACTTTGCTGGATTCCGGGCAAGTACTGGAAGATTGGAAAATGGCTAATGTTATGCCACTGTTTAAAAAAGGTAGCAGGCAAAAGGCAGGGAATTATAGGTCGGTTAGTTTAATGTCTGTAGTTGGAAAAATGCTTGAATCCGTCATTAAAGAAGAAATAGCGAGGCACCTAGAAAAGAATGGTTTGATCGAGCAGACACAGCACGGATTCATTAAGGGGAAGTCGTGTTTGACGAATTTATTGGATTTCTATGAGGATGTGACTACTGCGGTAGACAGTGGGGAACCGGTGGATGTGGTGTTTTTAGATTTCCAAAAGGCGTTTGATAAGGTGCCTCAAAAAAGGTTGCTACAGAAGGTTAGGGTGCACGGATTTGGGGGTAAGGTGTTAGCGTGGATAGAGAATTGATTGTCTAATAGGAAGCAGAGAGTTGGTATCAATGGGTGCTATTCTGATTGGCGGTTGGTGACTAGTGGAGTGCCGCAGGGTTCAGTGCTGGGGCATCAACTGTTTACCATTTATATAGATGATCTGGAGGAGGGGGCTGAGTGTAGGGTGACGAAATTTGCTGATGACTTGAAGACGAATGGAAAAGCAAATTGCATGGAAGGTATGGAAAGTCTGCAGAGAGATCTGGATAGGCTGAGCGAGTGGGCGAAGACCTGGCAGATGGAGTATAATGATAGCAAGTGTGAGGTTATCCACTTTGGCAGAAGTAATAGTAGGAGGGATTATTATTTAAAGGGCGAAAAGCTGCAGCATGCTACGGTGCAGAGGGACCTGGGGGTCCTTGTGCACGAGTCGCAAAAAACCCAGTCTGCAGGTGCAGCAGGTGATCAAGAAGGCGAATGGGATGCTGGCCTTTATAGCGAGGGGGATAGAATATAAAAGCAGGGAGGTCTTGCTGCAACTGTACAGGGTACTGGTGAGGCCGCAGCTGGAGTACTGTGTGCAGTTTTGGTCGCTGCACTTGTGGAAGGATATATTGGGCTTGGAAGGTGTGCAGAGGAGGTTCACTAGGCTGATACCGGAGATGAGGGGGTTGGATTATGAAGAGAAACTAAATAGATTAGGTCTGTACTTGTTGAAGTTTAGAAGGATGAGGGGGGGATCTTATAGAGAGGTATAAGATAATGAAAGGGATGGATAGGATAGAGGTAGAGGGATTCTTCCTGCTTAGAAAGGATAGCAGGACTAGAGGGCACAGCCTCAAGATAAGGTGGGGTGCAGTTTAGATCAGAGTTGAGGAGGAACTTCTTCACTCAAAGGATGGTGAATCTCTGGAATTCTCTGCCCATTGAAGTGGTGGAGACTACCTCGCTGAATATATTTAAGTCACGGGTAGATAGGTTTTTGACAGACAGGGGAATTAAGGGTTATGGGGAGAAAGCAGGAAAGTGGAACTGATCCACTTCAGGTCAGCCATGATCTTATTGAATGGCGGGGCAGGCTCGAAGGGCTAGGTGGCCTACTCCTGCTCTTATTTCTTATGTTCTTATCTTGAGTTCATGTCACACTATGTGTATCCCCCATGACTTGCCTGGGCTTGCAAAATCTCACTAACTGTCCTGTCTGGTGACAATACACATCTCTTTAACCTGTGCTTAACCCTCTCTCCACTCACATTGTCTGTACCTTTAAGACTTGATTACCTGTAAAGACTCGCATTCCAACCATTATTTTGTAATTGAGTTTGCCCTTTTGTGAAACAAATCCTGCACCTACCTGATGAAGGAGCAGCCCTCCGAAAGCTCATGCTGCCAAATAAACCTGTTGGACTTTAACCTCGTGTTGTCAGACTACTTACTGTGCCCACCCCTGTTCAACACCAGCAATTCCACATCAGAGCTACAAGCTGCGAGAGTGATCTCTTGATTCAATAAAGGGTGCTTAGAGGCATAGGGTCATAGAGGTTCACAACATGGAAGCAGGCCCTTTGGCCCAACTGGTCCATGCCGCCCCTTTTTTTTAAACCACTAAGCTAGTCCCAGTTGCCTGCGTTTGGCCCATATCCCTCTATACCTATCTTACCCATGCAATGGTTTTTAAAAGACAAAATTGTACCTGCCTCTACTACTACCTCTGGCAGCTTGTTCCAGACACTCACCACCCTCTGTGTGAAAAAATTGCCCCTCTGGACCCTTTTGTATCTCTCTCCTCTCAGCTTAACCTAAGACCCCTAGTTTTAGACTCCCCTACCTTTGGGAAAAGATATTGACTATCTAGCTGAACTGTGCCCCTCATTATTTTATATTCCTCAATAAAATCACTCCTCAGCCTCCTACACTCCAGAGAAAAAAAGTCCCAGTCTATCCAGCCTCTCCTTATAACTTAATCCATCAAGTCCCGGAAGCATCCTAGTAATTTTTTTTCTGCACTCTTTCTCGTTTAATAATGTCCTTGGTGATGGGAAATGGGAGTTTGGTTGAATGTCAACACTCGCCTCGTTTCTTGTCGCTCATGTATCAACGGCTTTAAGCAATTACAATTTTGACACTTTGACCTCTGCTACACCATCCTCTGCGAGGGAAGTGTGAAGTGTGGGATATGATTGGGCTACCTCAGCAGCAGGCTCAGATTGGAGCCTAGAATATTCCTGCTGTGTGTGGTCAGACCTCAGTCGCCAAGCAGGTGTGATTAGGTTACTCAAAACTAGTCTGGAATAAAAGCCTTGGCCTGCTGGGCACGTGTGTGTGTGTGTGTGTGTGTGTGTGTGTGTGTGTGTGGGCGCGCACGCATGTGCATATGCGTGTGTGTGTATGTGTGCGTGTGTACGAGTGTGTGCATGTGTACGAGTGTGTCTGTGTGACTGTATGTGTGTGCGTATGTGAGTGTGTCTGTGTGAATCTGTGTGTGTGTGTCTGTATGAATCTGTGTGTGTGTGTCTGTGTGAATCTGTGTGTGTCTGTGTGAATGTCTGTGTGAGTGTGTGAGAATGTGTGTGTCTGTGTGACTGTATATGTGCGTATGTGAGAGTGTGTGTGTGTCTGTGTGTGTGTGTGAATCTGTGTGTCGTGTGAATCTGTGTGTGCGTGTGTGTGCGAATGTGTGTGCGTGTGAGAATGTGTGTGTGTGAGAATGTGTGTGTGTGTGTGTGTATGTCTATGTGACTGTATGTGTGTGCGTATGTGAGAGTCTGTGTGTGTGTCTGTGTGAATGTGTGTGTGTGTCTGTGTGTGTGTGTATGTGTAAGAACGTGTGTGTGTGTCTGTGTGACTGTATATATGCGTATGTGAGAGTGTGTGTGTGTCTGTGTGAGTGTGTGTGTGTGTCTGTGTGTGTGTGTAAGAATGTGTGCGTGTGTGTGTGCCTATGTGACTGTATATGTGCGTATGTGAGAGTGTGTGTGTGTGTCTGTGTGTGTGTGTGAATCTGTGTGTCTATCTGTGTGAATCTGTGTGTGTGCGTGTGTGTCTGTGTGTGAGAATGTGTGTGCGTGTGTGTCTGTGTGTGAGAATGTGTGTGTGTGTCTGTGTGTGAGAATGTGTGTGAGAATGTGTGTATGAAAATGTGTGTGTGTGAGAATGTGTCTGTGTGAGTGTGTGTGTGTCTGTGTGAATGTGTGTGTGTGTCTGTGTGTGTGTGTGTGTGTAAGAATGTGTGCATGTGTGTGTGTCTGTGTGACTGTATGTGTGCGTATGTGACTGTATGTGTGTCTGCGTGAAGCTGTGAGTGTGCGTGTGTGTGTGTGTGTGTGCGTGTGTATCTGTGTGTGCGTGTGTGAGAATGTGTGTGCGTGTGTGTCTGTGTGTGAGAATGTGTGTGTGTGTATGAGAATGTGTGTGTGTGAGAATGTGTCTGTGTGAGCATCACAGCAAAACGCAACAAAATAAAGAGCACACCAAGGGCCATCAGCCCAAAAGATCAAAGAAAATTAAATAATTACCACAATTAATTACCCGTAAATCTGAGAGTTAAAGGAATCAAACTGAAGCATCATTAGGGAAGACATTTAGCATCCTATTATCCAAGTAAGGGACATCTGGGAGTCACAAATCCCAGCTCCCCCAGCAGAGACCCTCCATACACCCCAATCCCAGCTCCCCCAGCAAAGACCCTCCATACTCTCCAATCCCAGCTCCCCCAGCAGAGACCCTCCCTACTCTCCAATCCCAGCTCCCCCAGCAGAGACACTCCATACTCTCCAATCCCAGCTCCCCCAGCAGAGACCCTCCATACTCTCCAATCCCAGCTCCCCCAGCAGAGACCCTCCCTACTCTCCAATCCCAGCTCCCCCAGCAGAGACACTCCATACTCTCCAATCCCAGCTCCCCCAGCAGAGACCCTCCATACTCTCCAATCCCAGCTCCCCCAGCAGAGACCCTCCCTACTCCCCAATCCCAGCTCCCCCAGCAGAGACCCTCCATATTCTCCAATCCCAGCTCCCCCAGCAGAGACCCTCCATACTCTCCAATCCCAGCTCCCCCAGCAGAGACACTCCATACTCTCCAATCCCAGCTCCCCCAGCAGAGACCCTCCATACTCTCCAATCCCAGCTCCCCCAGCAGAGACCCTCCATACTCTCCAATCCCAGCTCCCCCAGCAGAGACCCTCCATACACCCCAATCCCAGCTCCCCCAGCAGAGACCCTCCATACACCCCAATCCCAGCTCCCCCAGCAGAGACCCTCCCTACTCTCCAATCCCAGCTCCCCCAGCAGAGACCCTCCATACACCCCAATCCCAGCTCCCCCAGCAGAGACATACCTCCAGTATTGATATTGAGTTTCCAGGGATTGAGCATCATTTTCTTGGACATCCCTGGAACAGAAAAAGTCATCAGGAAAATTAAAAAGATTGATGTAATTGTCAATTTCCAAGTGTAGAAATGTCCAAGATGGTATTGGGGTTGGGGGATAGTGTCTCTAGTTGACAACCACACATTATCCAATTGGGGAATGAGTCTTTGTGATTTCCAATTGGTTTAGGAAGGCAGGTCACATGGACGGATGTGAGGGCCAATCAAAGGCTGGCGTGCAGGGACATGTCATGTGATGTCACCGAGTCTGTCTCCTCCCCGCTCCGCTGGCCTATCAGGATCCTCCGTCCGCCAGCCGAACTGATAAATGTGGCCAGGCCTGAACAGGTGCCAGATTGTGGCGACAAGGGGATTTTTACAGTAACTTCATTGCAGTGTTAATGTAAGCCTTACTTGTGACTAATAAATAAACTTTCAAAGAACAAAGAGAACAAAGAACAAAGAACAACACAGCACGGGAAACAGGCCCTTCGGCCCAACGAGCCCGCGCCGCCGTCCCACTGTCTCAGTGTCCTATTCATGATTTTAGTCTACGCCTAATGTGCCAGGATCAGGGAGGTCCAATTTAGGGACAATTTAGTACCCAATCAATCAGCCTAAAAGCACATCTTTGGGGATCCAAGGAAAGGATCCCTTTCCTTTAAAAGGCTCAGCTGCCTTTCAACATGTGGGTTCATCCACTACGTGCCTGAAAGATTTGATTTATTATTGTCACATATATTAACATACAGTGAAAAGTATTGTTTCTTGCGTGGTGTACAGACAAAACATACCGTTCATAGAGTACAAAGGGGAGAAGGAAAGGAAAGGGTGCAGAATGTAGTGTTATAATGATTAAAGTAAAAGTTAATTATTAGTCACAAGTAAGGCTTACATTAACACTGCAATGAAATTACTGAGAAACTCCCCTAGCTGCCAGTCAGGCACCTGTTCGAGTCAATGCAGCTAACTAGCACGTCTTTCAGCACCCAAAGGAAACCCACACAGACATGGGGAGAATGTGCAAACTCCACACAGCCGGTGGCCCAAGCCAGGAATCAAACCTGGGTCTCTGGCGCTGTGAGGCAGCAGTGTGAATCACTGTGCCACTGCACCACTTTATGTGGAGAGAAAGATCACTTTAATATTAGATAGGTCCATTCAAATGTCTGACAGCAGCAGGGAAGAAGCTGTTCTTGAGGCAGTTGGTACGTGACCTCAGACTTTTGTAGCTTTCCCCCGATGGAAGAAGGTGGAAGAGAGAATGTCCGGGGTGTGTCGTGTCAAAGCTGGCTGCTTTGCCAAGGCAGCGGGAAGTTTAGACAGACTCAATGGATGGGTGGCTGGTTTACGTGATGGGCTGGGCTACATTCACAATCTTTTGTAGTTTCTTGCGGTCTTGGGCAGAGCAGGAGCCGTACCAAGCTGTGATACAACCAGAAAGAATGCTTTCTGTGGTACATCTGTAAAAGTTGGTGAGTGTCGTAACTGACATGCCAAATTTCCCCAGAAGAGGCATTGGTAGGCTTTCTTAACTGTAGTGTCAGCATGGGGGTACCAAGACAGGTGAACTGGACACCTGAAAACTTGAAGCTCACAACCATTTCCACCTTATCTCCGTTGGTGTAGACAGGGGCACGTTCTCCACTGATGTGTGAATCATCTCCTCTCTCTCCTGACCCTCCTTCTTGGGTCACCAAGCTTACAGGGACAGGAGGTCCCAGACAGATGGTTCAGATTCCCCCAGCCAACAGGAGGGAACTGCATGTGGAACTTTATGTCAAGCCTCCTGTGTCCCCAGAGTTTGAGCAGGCCTCAGGCTGCTGCTAAGGGGGGGCCTGACTGGCTGATCTTGTTGTGAATTAAGACGTGTTTGTTTGTTCTGCAATGTGTGGGCGAGTGGGACCTGGGTCGAGCTGTGCTGAACAAACAAACAAGCAAACAAACGCTCTGCTGTCTGCACTAATTCAGACACTGCCTCAGGCACTCTGGGGGAATGAAAACACCAGCACTCCCCAGGGAGCGGCATGTCCTACACAGGCCGGCTGCAGGGCCTGGGGAGCGGGCGTGTCCTACACAGGCCGGCTGCAGGGCCTGGGGAGCGGGCGTGTCCTACACAGGCCGGCTGCAGGGCCTGGGGAGCGGGCGTGTCCTACACAGGCCGGCTGCAGGGCCTGGGGAGCGGGCGTGTCCTACACAGGCCGGCTGCAGGGCCTGGGGAGCGGGCGTGTCCTACACAGGCCGGCTGCAGTGCCTGGGGAGCGGGCGTGTCCTACACAGGCCGGCTGCAGGGCCTGGGGAGCGGGCGTGTCCTACACAGGCCGGCTGCAGGGCCTGGGGAGCGGGCGTGTCCTACACAGGCCGGCTGCAGGGCCTGGGGAGCGGCGTGTCCTACACAGGCCGGCTGCAGGGTCTGGGGAGCGGGCGTGTCCTACACAGGCCGGCTGCAGGGCCTGGGGAGCGGGCGTGTCCTACACAGGCCGGCTGCAGGGCCTGGGGAGCGGCATGTCCTACACAGGCCGGCTGCAGGGCCTGGGGAGCGGGCGTGTCCTACACAGGCCGGCTGCAGGGCCTGGGGAGCGGGCGTGTCCTACACAGGCCGGCTGCAGGGCCTGGGGAGCAGGCATGTCCTGTAGGGCTGGCAGCAGGACCTGGGGAGCGGGCATGTCCTACACGAGCTGGCTGCAGGGCCTGGTGAGCGGGCACAGCTCCTTACCCATTGTGGGAAAGTCAGCTTCAGGACAGATCAGGGACAAAGTGGGGATATGGAGAAGTGGGGGGGGAGGGAGGGTGGCAGCGTTGTGCAGTGTGCAGGGACGTGGGGGTGGTGGCGGGGGTGGATGGGGGGGGCTCTGTGAGCCAGAGCGGGGGGGGGGGGGGGGGAGTGGGGAGTGGGGGTGGGACTTGGGGGAAGCCTGAACACTGAATGCAAACAGACCCAATCCACTTTAACCCCACAACAAAACCTACTCAACCAATCAGCACACAGTGCTGCCTTTCTACAACCTCCTCCAGCCCTGACAACCTATCCTGTCTCTGTAACCTCCTCCAGCCCCTCCAAACCTCCCTATCTCTATAATGTCCTTCAGCTCTTACACCCCTCCCTACCTCTGTAACCTCCTCCAGCCCCTACACCCCTCCCTACCTCTGTAACCTCCTCCAGCCCCTATAACCCTCCTTATCTCTGTAACCTCCTCCAGTTGGGATTTCCTCATTCCTCTATTTCTTGCTCATGTTGGTTTTAATTCCTTCCCCAGTTGCTGGGAGTTGTCTTGCTAAATCACTGTTGCTCTCCCTCTTTGGCCTCCGTCAAGACGCTATTTGAAACCTACTTCTTTGCCAAGCTTCTGGTCAGCTGTAGACAATTACCTGGAATACACTGAACAGACAGAGGCCATTCTGCCCTCCGGTCCCTGCTGGTATTCTATGCGCTGCTCGAATCCCCCCTCCCATCATCGAGTCTTCACTGACTCTCTGACAGGGTACCTGACCCAGACACTCTCCCCTGCCCTATCCTGTAACCCATGCATATACCGTGCCTTATCCCCGGTACTACTAAGGGGCAATTTACCATGGCCAATCCACCTAACCTGCATATCTTTGGACTGTGGGAGGAAACCAGAGCACCTGGAAGAAAGCCACGCACACATGGGGAGAATGTGCAAACTCCACACAGACAGTGATTCAAGGCTGGAATTGAACCTGGGTCCCTGGCGCTGTGAGGCAGGAGTGCTCATGACTGTGACACTGTGAAAATATTTGGAGACCGAGGGTGGGATCTTCCAGTACCTCTGCTGACATCATCTGGATACTGAGGATGGGATCTTCCAGTCCCTCTGCTAAAATCCCCTGGAGACGGAGGGTGGGATCTTCCAGTCCCTCTGCTGTTATTGCCTGGAGGCTGAGGGTTGGATCTTCCAGTCCCTCTGCTGTCATTGCCTGGGGACTGAGGGTAAGATCTTCCAGTCCCTCTGCTGTTATTGCCTGGGAACTGAGGGTTGGATCTTCCAGTCCCTCTGCTGTCATTGCCTGGAGACTGAGGGTGGGATCTTCCAGTCCCTCTGCTTTCGTTGCCTGGAGACTGAGGGTGGGATCTTCCGGTCCCTCTGCTGTCATTGCCTGGAGGCTGAGGGTGGGATCTTCCACTCCCTTTGCTGTCATTGCTTGGAGACTATGGGTGGGATCTTTCAGTCCCTCTGCTGTCATTGCCTGGAGGCTGAGGGTGGGATTTTCCAGTCCCTCTGCTGTCATTGCCTGGAGGCTGAGGGTGGGATCTTCCACTCCCTTTGCTGTCATTGCTTGGAGACTATGGGTGGGATCTTCCAGTCCCTCTGCTGTCATTGCCTGGAGGCTGAGGGTGGGATTTTCCAGTCCCTTTGCTGTCATTGCCTGGGGACTGAGGATAGGATTTTCCAGTCCCTCTGCTGTCATTGCCTGGGGACTGAGAGTGGGATCTTCCAGTCCCTCCGCTGTCATTGCCTGGAGACTGAGGGTGGGAACTTCCAGTCCCTCTGCTGTCAATGGCCCTCCCCATTGCTCACGGTCTCCGCCATTGGGAGGCCCGTGGGAGGTTGGCAGGAGGAGGGATGTGGGAATGTTGTCGAAGAAGAGGGAGGGAAAGGTTGATGGGGTGATAAAAGACCTGGGGGCAGGGTGGTGTTGGGAGCACCCAATGCGGAAAGGAGTCAACCAATGTAACTGACAACCCCCTGAGCCCCCGCCTGCCCTCTTCTCACTTCCTGTCTGAGCCTGTATTTGGTTCATTTTAAGCCTTGGCAGGAAACGGGCCTTAATTAATCAGTAATTGGCCACTTAACAACTTCAGTTGAAGCCTAGGCCTCAGCCAGACCAGAGGACAGGGTGGGTAGCAGGACGCACCCAACATCGCAACACCTTCCAAACCCACCACCACTACCATCTAGAAGGACAAGGGCAGCAGATACCTGGGAACACCACCAACTGGAGATTCCTCTCCCTGTCCCTCACCAACCTGACTTGGAAATATATCGGCCGTTCCTTCACTGTCGCTGGGTCAAAATCCTGGAACTCCTTCTCTAACAGCCCTGTGGGTGTACCTACACCTCAGGAACTGCAGCGATTCAAGAAGGCAGCTCACCACCACCTTCTGAAGGGGCAATTAGGGATGGGCAATAAATACTGACCGAGCCAGCAACACCCACATCCTGTGAATAAAATATTAATAAGGATGGGCCCCTGTTGGTCAGTTCAAACATGCTTTTTCCACCTACTTTTCTCTCAGTCTGTCCCTGATACAGGAACATAAGAACATAAGAAATAGGAGCAGGAGTAGGCCATCTAGCCCTTCGAGCCTGCCCCGCCATTCAATAAGATCATGGCTGATCTGTCGTGGCTCAGTTCCACATTCCCGCCCTCTCCCCATAACCCTTAATCCCCTCTCTTATCAAAAACCCATCAACCCGCGTCTTAAAAATATTTAGCGAGGTAGCCTCCACCACTTCAACGGGCAGAGAATTCCAGAGATTCACTACCCTTTGAGTGAAGAAGTTCCTCCTCAACTCCGTTCTAAACCGCCCCCCCCCCCCTTTATCTTGAGGCTGTGCCCCCTAGTCCTACTATCCTTTCTGAGCGGGAAGAGTCTCTCCACCTCTATCCTATCCATCCCATTCATCATCTTATATGTCTCAATGAGATCTCCCCTCATTCTTCTAAACTCTAACAAGTACAAGCCTAGTTTATTCAGCCTCTCCTCATATCTCAACCCCCTCAACTCCGGTATCAGTCTAGTAAACCTCCTCTGCACTCCCTCCAAGGCCAAAATATCCTTGCGTAAGTATGGCGCCCAAAACTGCACACAGTACTCCAGCTGCGGCCTCACCAATGCCCTATACAGCCGCAGTAAGACCTCCCTACTTTTATATTCAATCCCCCTCGCTATGAAGGCCAGCATCCCCTGGGTTTTTGCGACTCATGCACAAGGACCCCGAGGTCCCTCTGCACCGTCGCCTGCTGCAGTTTTTCGCCAAGTAAGTAATAATCCTTCCTACCATTATTCCTACCAAAGTGGACCACCTCGCACTTGCCAACATTAAATTCCATTTGCCAGTTCCTGGCCCATTCGCCCAGCCTATCTAGATCCTTCTGCAGACTCTCCACACCCTCCACACAATTTGCCGTTCCACCAATCTTGGTGTCATCAGCAAATTTCGATACCATACACGTGGTAGGAGGAGCCGGGGATCTCCCCAGTGTGCCATCAACACATTGATCCTGGGCACTAGGCCGAGACTGGAGCCTGGGGTTTTCCTGCACTCGGAGGAGGAACATTGGCCTTCAGGATCTCGTTAGCCAGAGGGGCAGAGAATGGCAACATCCGCACCAGTACTCTTCCTACACCTTCCTCCAATTTTACAGGATGTGTGAAGATTGCTTCACAGTGATATGGCAGGGACTGCACGGGGAGAGCTGACAGAATACAACTCAGTGCTTTCACACTTGCTATTTACACAGCATCTCCACCACTCTCAGGAAATGTCAGTGACTTTTTTTAAACTTGTTAAACTTATTTCCACAGCTGGGACTGAGTGTTACCTTGTGCTGCAGTGGAGACTCGCTTTCCTTTCCTCAGTACATCTGATCCCAATCAGTGCTAGTGGACTAAATACTTCTCTGCGTTCCCCAAACTGTGTTGGAACTGAGAGCTCCCAGGACAGATACAGTATAGGGTTAGATACAGAGCAAAACTCACCCTACATTGTCCCAATCAATCACTCCCAGGACAGGTACAGCACGGGGTTAGATACAGAGTAAAGCTCCCTCAACACTGTCCCAATCAATCACTCCCAGGACAGGTACAGCATGGGGTTAGATACAGAGTAAAGCTCCCTGTACACTGTCTCCATCAGACATTCCCAGGACAGGTACAGTACGAGGTTTGATGCAGTGCTGTACTTGTCCTGGGAGTGGTTGATACACTGGATTTTTTTCAATTTATTTTTGCCACGCTCATTGTGATACAATGAAAAGTATTCTTTCTTGCACACCATACAGTTCTTACTGTTCATAGACTACAAAGGTAAGAAGGAAAGAAGGTGCAGAAGGTAGTGTTACCGTCATAGCTAGGGTGTAAAGAAAGATCAACTTAACATATGGAGTGTCAATTCAAAACTCTGACAGCAGTAGGGAAGAAGCTGTTCTTCAGTCAGTTGATTCATAACCTTAGAGTTTTGTATCTTTTTCCTGACGGAAGGAGGTAGAAGAGAGAATGTCCAGGGCAAGTGGGGTCCTTGGTTATGCTGGCTGCTTTGTCGAGGCAGTGGGAAGTGTGGACAGAGTCAGTGGATGGGAGGCTAGTTTGTGTGATGGATTGGGTTACATTCACAATCTTTTGTAGTTCCTTTTGGTCTTGGGCAGAGCAGGAGCCATACCAAGCTGTGATACAACCAGGGAGAATGCTTTTTCTATGGTGCATCTGTAAAAGTTGGTGAATTGTAGTGGACATGCTGAATTTTCTTAGCCTCCTGAGAAAGTCGAGTAAATCTCTCTGGAATGGCAGGAATGCCCCAATGGGAGGACATTGAGCTGATTTGTGCTGCTTCCTGCCCAGGACCAAGGGGCAGACGTAATGGATTAACATTAAACCACATCACAAAAACATTCATTATTCTTCAAAGGAAAGGAAGTAGAGAGGAAAACCAGACAGCAGCAACTAAAACAGACCAGCATTTCCAAAACAAGCACCGACTAATGCTGGAGGAAGTTACAGAGATAGAGAGTGGTGCAGGGCTGGAGGAGGTTAGAGATAGGGACTGGAGCAGGGCTGGAGGAGGTTACAGAGATAGGGAGCGGTGCAGGGCTGGAGGAGGTTACAGAGATAGGGAGGGGGTGTAGGGGCTGGAGGAAGTTACAGAGATAGGGAGTGGAGCAGGGCTGGAGGAGGTTAGAGATAGGGACTGGAGCAGGGCTGGAGGAGGTTACAGAGATAGGGAGCGGTGCAGGGCTGGAGGAGGTTACAGAGATAGGGAGGGGGTGTAGGGGCTGGAGGAGGTTACAGAGATAGGGAGGGGTGCAGGGCTGGAGGAGGTTACAGAGATAGGGAGGGGGTGTAGGGGCTGGAGGAGGTTACAGAGATAGGGAGGGGTGTTGGGGCTGGAGGAGGTTAGAGAGATAGGGAGTGGTGCAGGGCTGGAGGAGGTTACATAGATAGGGAGTGGAGCAGGGCTGGAGGAGGTTACAGAGATAGGGAGTGGTGCAGGGCTGGGGGAGGTTACAGAGATAGGGAGTGGAGCAGGGCTGGAGGAGGTTACAGAGATAGGGAATGGTGCAGGGCTGGAGGAGGTTACAGAGATAGGGAGTAGTGCAGGGCTGGAGGAGGTTAGAGATAGGGAGTGGAGCAGGGCTGGAGGAGGTTACAGAGATAGGGAGCGGTGCAGGGCTGGAGGAGGTTACAGAGATAGGGAGTAGTGCAGGGCTGGAGGAGGTTAGAGATAGGGAGTGGTGCAGGGCTGGAGGCGGTTACAGAGATAGGGAATGGTGCAGGGCTGGAGGCGGTTAGAGATAGGGAGCGGTGCAGGGCTGGAGGAGGTTACAGAGATAGGGAGTAGTGCAGGGCTGGAGGAGGTTAGAGATAGGGAGTGGTGCAGGGCTGGAGGCGGTTACAGAGATAGGGAGCAGTGCAGGGCTGGAGGAGGTTACAGAGATAGGGAGTGGTGCAGGGCTGGAGGAGGTTAGAGATAGGGAGTGGTGCAGGGCTGGAGGCGGTTACAGAGATAGGGAGCAGTGCAGGGCTGGAGGAGGTTACAGAGATAGGGAGTAGTGCAGGGCTGGAGGAGGTTAGAGATAGGGAGTGGTGCAGGGCTGGAGGCGGTTACAGAGATAGGGAATGGTGCAGGGCTGGAGGAGGTTAGAGATAGGGAGTGGTGCAGGGCTGGAGGAGGTTAGAGATAGGGAGTGGTGCAGGGCTGGAGGCGGTTACAGAGATAGGGAATGGTGCAGGGCTGGAGGAGGTTAGAGATAGGGAGTAGTGCAGGGCTGGAGGAGGTTACAGAGATAGGGAATGGTGCAGGGCTGGAGGAGGTTAGAGATAGGGAGCGGTGCAGGGCTGGAGGCGGTTACAGAGATAGGGAGTGGTGCAGGGCTGGAGGAGGTTAGAGATAGGGAGTGGTGCAGGGCTGGAGGAGGTTACAGAGATAGGGAGTAGTGCAGGGCTGGAGGAGGTTAGAGATAGGGAGTGGTGCAGGGCTGGAGGCGGTTACAGAGATAGGGAATGGTGCAGGGCTGGAGGAGGTTAGAGATAGGGAGCGGTGCAGGGCTGGAGGAGGTTACAGAGATAGGGAGTAGTGCAGGGCTGGAGGAGGTTAGAGATAGGGAGTGGTGCAGGGCTGGAGGAGGTTACAGAGATAGGGAGTAGTGCAGGGCTGGAGGAGGTTAGAGATAGGGAGTGGTGCAGGGCTGCAGGCGGTTACAGAGATAGGGAGTAGTGCAGGGCTGGAGGAGGTTAGAGATAGGGAGTGGTGCAGGGCTGGAGGCGGTTACAGAGATAGGGAATGGTGCAGGGCTGGAGGAGGTTACAGAGATAGGGAGTAGTGCAGGGCTGGAGGAGGTTAGAGATAGGGAGTGGTGCAGGGCTGGAGGCGGTTACAGAGATAGGGAATGGTGCAGGGCTGGAGGAGGTTACAGAGATAGGGAGTAGTGCAGGGCTGGAGGAGGTTAGAGATAGGGAGTGGTGCAGGGCTGGAGGAGGTTACAGAGATAGGGAATGGTGCAGGGCTGGAGGAGGTTAGAGATAGGGAGCGGTGCAGGGCTGGAGGAGGTTACAGAGATAGGGAGCAGTGCAGGGCTGGAGGAGGTTACAGAGATAGGGAGTAGTGCAGGGCTGGGGGAGGTTACAGAGATAGGGAGCGGTGCAGGGCTGGAGGCGGTTAGAGATAGGGAGCGGTGCAGGGCTGGAGGAGGTTAGAGATAGGGAGCGGTGCAGGGCTGGAGGCGGTTAGAGATAGGGAGCGGTGCAGGGCTGGAGGAGGTTAGAGATAGGGAGCGGTGCAGGGCTGGAGGCGGTTAGAGATAGGGAGCGGTGCAGGGCTGGAGGCGGTTAGAGATAGGGAGCGGTGCAGGGCTGGAGGAGGTTACAGAGATAGGGAGTAGTGCAGGGCTGGAGGAGGTTAGAGATAGGGAGTGGTGCAGGGCTGGAGGCGGTTACAGAGATAGGGAATGGTGCAGGGCTGGAGGAGGTTAGAGATAGGGAGTAGTGCAGGGCTGGAGCAGGTTACAGAGATAGGGAGGGTTGTAGGGGCTGGTGGAGGTTACTGAGCTAAGGAGGATTGTCAGGGCTGGAGGTGGTTACAGAAGTAGGGAGTGGTGCAGGACTGGAGGAGGTTACAGATATAGGGAGGGTTGTGAGGCTGGAGGAGATTACAGAGATAGGGAGCAGTGCAGGGCTGGAGGAGGTTACAGGGTTAGGGAGCGTTGTAGGACTGGAGAAGTTTATAGTGTTAGAGAGGGGTGTAGGCGCTGGAGCAGGTTACAGAGATAGGGAGGCGTGTAGGGGCTGGATGAATTTGCAGAGAGTCACTGTGCACAGTTCCCGTCTCCGTATCACACTGGGAGTCACTGTGCACAGTTCCGGTCTCCGTATCACACTGGGAGTCACTGTGCACAGTTCCGGTCTCCGTATCACACTGGGAGTCACTGTGCACAGTTCCCGTCTCCGTATCACACTGGGAGTCACTGTGCACAGTTCCGGTCTCCGTATCACACTGGGAGTCACTGTGCACAGTTCCGGTCTCCGTATCACACTGGGAGTCACTGTGCACAGTTCCCGTCTCCGTATCACACTGGGAGTCACTGTGCACAGTTCCGGTCTCCGTATCACACTGGGAGTCACTGTGCACAGTTCCGGTCTCCGTATCACACTGGGAGTCACTGTGCACAGTTCCGGTCTCCGTATCACACTGGGAGTCACTGTGCACGGTTCCAGTCTCCGTATCACACTGGGAGTCACTGTGCACAGTTCCGGTCTCCATATCACACTGGGAGTCACTGTGCACGGTTCCAGTCTCCGTATCACACTGGGAGTCACTGCGCACAGTTCCGGTCTCCGTATCACACTGGGAGTCACTGTGCACAGTTCCGGTCTCCGTATCACACTGGGAATCACTGTGCACAGTTCCGATCTCCGTATCGCACTGGGTATCACTGTGCACAGTTCCGGTCTCCGTATCACACTGGGAGTCACTGTGCACAGTTCCGGTCTCCGTATCGCACTGGGTATCACTGTGCACAGTTACGGTCTCCGTGTCGCACTGGGTATCACTGTGCACAGTTCCAGTCTCCGTATCATACTGGAAGTCACTGTGCACAGTTCCAGTCTGCGTATCGCACCGGGAGTCACTGTGCACGGTTCCGGTCTCCGTACCACACTGGGAGTCACTGTGCACAGTTCCGGTCTCCGTATCACACTGGGAGTCACTGTGCACGGTTCCAGTCTCCGTATCACACTGGGAGTCACTGTACATAGTTCCGGTCTCCGTATCACACTGGGAGTCACTGTGCACAGTTCCAGTCTCCGTATCACACTGGGAGTCACTGTGCATAGTTCCGGTCTCCGTATCACACTGGGAGTCACTGTGCACAGTTCCGGTCTCCGTATCACACTGGGAGTCACTGTGCACAGTTCCAGTCTCCGTATCACACTGGGAATCACTGTGCACAGTTCCGATCTCCGTATCGCACTGGGTATCACTGTGCACAGTTCCGGTCTCCGTATCACGCTGGGAGTCACTGTGCACAGTTCCGGTCTCCGTATTGCACTGGGTATCACTGTGCACAGTTCCAGTCTCCGTGTCGCACTGGGTATCACTGTGCACAGTTCCAGTCTCCGTATCACACTGGGAGTCACTGTGCATAGTTCCAGTCTCCGTATCATACTGGGAGTCACTGTGCACAGTTCAGGTCTCTCTATCACACTGGGAGTCACTGTGCACAGTTCCGGTCTGCGTATCGCACTGGGAGTCACTGTGCACGGTTCCGGTCTCCGTATCACACTGGGAGTCACTGTGCACAGTTCCGGTCTCCATATCACACTGGGAGTCACTGTGCATAGTTCCAGTTTCTGTATCACACTGGGAGTCACTGTGCACAGTTCCGGTCTCCGTATCACACTGGGAGTCACTGTGCACAGTTCAGTCTCTGTATCACACTGGAAGTAACTGTGCATAGTTCCGGTCTCTGTATCACACTGGGAGTCACTGTGC
The DNA here is from genome assembly GCF_965287045.1 of Carcharhinus amblyrhynchos. Lineage (NCBI taxonomy): Eukaryota > Metazoa > Chordata > Chondrichthyes > Carcharhiniformes > Carcharhinidae > Carcharhinus > Carcharhinus amblyrhynchos. Next base: position 76,631,089 of record NC_137336.1, on the reverse strand, counting down.
ACAGTTCCAGTCTCCGTATCACACTGGGAGTCACTGTACACAGTTCAGTCTCTGTATCACACTGGGAGTCACTGTGCACAGTTCAGTCTCTGTATCACACTGGGAATCACTGTGCATAGTTCCGGTGTCTGTATTACACTGGGAGTCACTGTGCATAGTTCCGGTCTATGTATTACACTGGGAGTCACTGTGCACAGTCCTGGTGTTCCTGGTGTAAAAGGATTGCTGAGGCACCTGACCGAGTCTAACAAAGATCTGGCAGAATCAAAGCTGATATGGGAGGATTTTCTGTGTCAGGCTGTATTGGGCAGTTTGTAACTCTTTTCCCTCGAAACAAAGGACCCTGACTGAGGTTTTTCAAACTTTCCAAGGGTTTGAGGTGGAGAGTACAGTACTTCCAGTTTAGAAGAGTCAAGATGATCTTAGATGATCCGATGGGGAATTCAGGAGGAAGACTCTTCCCCAGATGTTGTTGAGAGCGTGGAAACCACTCCCACGTGAGGGATTGTTTGAGATGAATAATGTGAATTATGGAGGAAGCTGGAAACTTGGAAAACAGGAGCAGGAGGTGGCTATTCGGCCTTCAAGCCTTCATGGTCATGGCTGATCTTCCAACTCAATGATCTCACCTTCCTCCATATCCTTTGATCCCCTTAAACCCGAGAGCTATATCTAACTGATTCTTGAAAGCATTCAATATTTGGGCCTCAGCTATTTTCTGTGGTAGTGAATTCCACAGGCTCACCACTCTCTAGGTGAATACATTTCTCCTCACCTCTGTCCTAAAAGGGTTACCTTGTATCCTCAGACTGGAACCCCTGATTCTGGACTCCCCCACCATTGGAAACATCCTCCCTACATCTACTCTGCCTCGTCCTGTTAGAATTTTATAGATTTCTGTGACATGAATGATGGAAGGATAAAAAGAGATAGAATTGTACAATCACAGAACACCTACGATGCAGAAGGAAGCCATTCGGCCCATCAAACCTGCACTGAAACCCAGACCCTATCCCCATAATCAATATCCTTGGGGTTACCATTGACCAGAAACTCAACTAGACTCACCACATAAACACAGTGGCTACAAGTGCAGGTCAGAGGCTAGGGAAACTGTGGCGAGTAACTCACCTCCTGACTCCCCAAAGCCTATCCACCATCTACAAGATACCACTCAGGAGTGTGAGGAATACTCCCCAGTTGCCTGGATGGGTGCAGCTCCAACAACACGCAAGAAGCTCGACACCAACCATTGGCAACACATCTACAAACATCCGTTCCCTCCACCACTGACTCTCAGGAGCAGCAGCGTGTACTATCTACAAGATACACTGTAGCAATTCACCAAAGATCCTTACACAGCACCTTCCAAACCCATGACCACTTCCATCTAGAAGGACAAGGGTAGCAGATAAATGGGAACATCACCACCTGCAAGTTCCCCTCCAAGCCACTCACCATCCTGACTTGGAAATATATCACCATTCCTTCACAGTCACTGGGTCAAAGTCCTGGAATTCTCTCCCTAACGACATTGTAGGTCAACTCACAGAACATGGATTGCAGCGATTCAAGAAGGCAGCTCACCACCACCTTCTCAAGGGCAACTAGGGATGGGCAATAAATGCTGGCCAGCCAGCGACACCCTAGAATGAATATTTTTTTAAAAAACCTATGTATCTACCCCACAAATCCCCCTGACTGACAGTCAGAGGAAATTTGTTGAGTGGGTGGGATGGAGAAGCGGGGTAGACGTGGGGCAAGGCCCACCTGGAGTAAGAAACACCAGCAGATGGGCCGAATGTCCAGTTTCTGCTTGGTGGTACTAACTGGCCGGTTAATGCTTTGGGATGTCCTGAGGTGAAGAAAGCTTAAATGCATGCTAATTCTTTCTGTTGGTTGGATGCCAGTTTTCCTATTGGCTGACCTTTCCACATCATTAAACACTTGCGTCAATCCTCCCCAGACTGCTTTGTCTATTTTTACTAATCTTCTTAAAATGCCACTGTTTCTGCCAGTGAGTTTCCCGCTTGACGGAGGGATCCAGAGCCAGGAATGTGAGCTGCCACTCGAATGTGGCACAAGCCCCCAAAAGTCAGCTTTGAAGTGGGAGCCCATGGGCCTGACTCTCTGCACTCTCCACTGGCCAGATCCAGGATCCAGCTGTAACCACCAGCCACAGGCTGAGACAGAAACCACCACTGCGAAAGAGAGAGAAACGGAGGGAGAATGAGAGGGAGACAGAGAGAACGAGAGAGAGAGAAAGGTGAAGAAATAAAATGGTGGATGAACCTGTTGTGATAAATAACTAGAAAAGCATCTCACTTGATTGACAGCCCATCCACCACACATGAACATCACCACCTGGAGGTTCCCCTCCAAGTCACTCGCCATCCCGACTTGGAAATATATCAGCCTTTTCTTCACTTTCTCTGCATCAAAATCCTGAAACTCCCTCCCTAACAGCACAATGGGTGTACCTACATTTATGAAAAGATTAGTTTAGAAGGAATCTAATCCCCATCGGATGTTTCCATTAGTTAGAGAGACGAGGATCCAAGGGCACAGCTTCAGGGTAAAGGGATGACCTTTTAGAACTGAGATAAGAAGGAATTTCTTCAGCCGGAGGGTGGTAAATCTGTGGAATTCCTTGCCACAGAGGAGGCCGGTTCATTGAGGATATTTAATACAGAGATAGTTAGGTTCCTGATTGTAAGGGGATCAAAGGTTACGGGGAAAAGTGGGAGAATGGGGTTGAGAACCATATCAGCCATGATTTAATGGTAGAGCAGACCTGATGGGCTGAATGGCCTAATTCTGCTCCTATATCTTGTGGTCTTATGGTCTACACCACATGGACTGCAGCGGTTCAAGCAGGTCGCTCACCAACACCTTTGCAAGGGGCAATTAGGGATGGGCAATAAATGCTGGCCTGGCCATGGATGCACACATAATTGATCCTGATTCTGGTTTCTATGTTTCTCTGAATAGAAAACAAGCCCCAAGGTCAGTTATTCTCCTGGGACTGTTTCTAATCAACCACCATAATTTCCGCCATGGAAAACATCAGTGAGTGGAGTCCCTCATCTTCTCTGGCAACTGTGGTGAGTTTGACCTCTGACCCCAAAGGGTGACATGTAAAGGTCAGAGGATGACACACTGACCTCACCCATTTCTCTAGCCTGTATCCTTCTGAGTCCCTCTTTAACTGGTTACTCTTTAACCATTCCTTCATTCTTGGGTCACTGGCTGGGCCCAGCCTTTGATGCCCATTCTGAGTTGCCCCTTGAACTGAGTGACTCACTCAGTACATTGCAGGGAGCAGTTAAGAGTCATCCACATTGCTGTGGCTCTGGAGGCACATGTAGGCCAGACCAGGTAAGGACAGCAGATTTCCTTTCCAAAGGACATTAATGAACCAGACAGGTTTTTAGTTAGATGATAGTTTGATTGTCACCGTTGCTGAGCCCAGCTTTATCCTTCCAGATCCACTGATTAAGTCCCATTAACTGCCGTGGTAGGACTCAAACCCGTATCCCTCAGAGTATTAGCCTGGACCAGTGGCATTACCATGACAACACTGTCCCCCTTCCTGTGGCAGAGTGCCAATCTGGATGACTTTTCCCGATTGCGTGAATGCGTCTTGGTTCATTTTCTAATGCCCCCGTGCTCTGGATGTCAACTGATGACCTTTCCAATTCATTCAAAGTGCATGGGCCCCATTGCTGAGGCCAGCATTTCTTTTCCCCAACCCAAACTGCTCTTGAGAAGAGCCTGGAGTATGGCTGAGTGGCTGTGTGGGGCATTCCAGAGGGCAGTCGAAGGGGGGAATAACATTGCTGGGTGTCGGGGAGAGGGGGTGTGGGGGTTGCCAGGCTGATCTCCGATGGCAAATTTCTTTCTCCGAAGAGAATTATACTGAGCCAGACGGGTTTCCGGATAGTTCCAGTAGTTTTGCAGTCACGACCGACAAGTTGCTCTTCCCAGATTTATTTCATTGGAATTATGAAATTACAGAAGGGTAGAAGGAGGCCCTTTATATCTGCGCCAATTTTCTGCGTGAGTAACTCAGCCAATGTCCCTTTCTCCTAACCCTGTACATTTTTTTCTCCTTCAGATAAGTAGGTTTATTTATTAGTCACAAGTAGGCTTACATTAACACTACAATGAAGTTACTGTGAAAATCCCCTAATCGCCAGAGTCTGGCGCCTGTTCGGGTACTCTAAGGAGAATTCAGCACGGCCAATGCACCGAACCAGCACGTTTTTCAGACTGTGGGAGGAAACAGAGCACCTGGAGGAAACCCACGCAGACATGGGGAGAACATGCAGACTCCACACAGAGTGACCCAAGCTGGGAGTCAAACCCGGGTCCCTGGTGCTGTGAGGCAGTACTGCTAACCATTGTGCCACCTCACAATGTTTCAATTCCCCTTTGCATGCCTCATTTGAAGCTCCCTCTCTGCCACACTCTCAGGCAGCGCATTGCAGATCCAAATCAATGACTGCAAACAAAAGCATTGTTCTCCTGTGGCCATTGCTTCCTTTGCCAATCGCCTTAAAGTTATTCCCGCTGTCAATGTGAACAGTTTCTCCCTCCCTGTTCTGTCCAGCCCCTTCAAGGTTTTGATATCACAGCCTCCTTCTCTCCTCGGAGAACAGTCACAACTTCATAGGGTCATATAGGAAACAGGCCCTTCAGCCCAACTTGTCCATGCCGCCCAGTTTTTACCACAAAGGTAGTCCCAATTGCCCCTGTTTGGCCCATATCCCTCTGTACCCATCTTACCCACTGTCTAAATGCTTTTTAAAACACAAAATTGTACCTGCCTCTACTATTACCTCTGGCAGCTCGTACCAGACATTCTGTGTGAAAAAACTGCCCCTCTGGGCACTTTTGTATCTCTCCCCTCTCACCTTAAACCTATGCCCTCTAGTTTTAGACTCCTCTACCTTTTGGAAAAGATATTGACTATCTAGCTGACCTATGTCCCTCATTATTTTACAGACCTCTGTAAGATCTCTCCTAAACCTCCTACACTCCAGGGAAAAAAGTCCCAGTCTATTCAGCCTCTCCTCATAACTCAATCCATCAAGTCCCAGCAGCATCCCAGTAAATCTTTGCTCCAATCTATCCTCATAACTGAAATTTCCCATTGCTGGAATCATTCTTGTAAACCTCTTCTGCACTCTTTCCAATGTTTTCACATCCTTCCTGTAGTGTAGCACCCAGAACTCACCTACAGTGATAAAGGCAAAATACTACAGAAGCTGGAATCTGAAACAAAAACAGAAAATGTTGGAAAATCTCAGTGGGTCGACAGCATCTGTGGAGAGAGAACAGAGCCAATGTTTCTAGTCTAGATGACCCTTCATCAGAGCCCAGATGAAGGCTTTGCTCTGACAAAGCGTCATTTGGACTTAAAACATTGGCTGTACTGTGTCTCCTTTGAAGCTGTCAGACCTACTGAGATTTTGCTGTTTTTGTTTCAAGTACTGTTGAGTCTGAACCAATGTTTTTTGCTGGTTTATCATAATTTCATTGCTTTTGTGCTCCTGTGTTTTTTTTAAATTCATACACAGACTATGAACGTCACTGCCTATGCCAGCATTTATTGCCCATTCCTAATTACCTCTTGAGAAGGTGGTGGTGAGCTGCCTTCTTAAACCACTGCAGTCCCTGACGTGTAGGTACACCCACTGTACTGTTAGGGAGGGAGTACCAGGATTTTGACCCAGCGATAGTGAAGGAACGGTCGATATATTTCCAAGTCAGGATGGTGAGTGGCTTGGAGGGAACTTGCAGGTGGTGGTGTTCCCATTAACCTGCTGCCCTTGTTCTTCTAGATGGAAGTGGTCCTGGGTTTTGAAGGTGTTACTTTCGGAATCAAGGAATATGGGAGGATGGATCAGGATGTTGAATTTGATCATCAGCATGAACAAACTGAATGGCAGAGCAAGTTTGAAGGGCTGAATGGCCTACTCCTGCTTCTAATTTCGATGTTTCTAAGTTTATATGATCCTTGGTGAATTGCTGCAGTGCAGCTTGTGGATGGTACATGCAGCTGCTACTGAGCATCAGTGGTGGAGGGAGCAAATGTTTGTGGAAAGGTTAGAAATTAAGCAGGGGCTGCTTTGTGCTGGATGGTGTTGAGCTTCTTGAGCGTTGTTGGAGCTGCACCCATCCAGGCAAGCGGGCAGTATTCCATCACACTCCGGACTTGTGCCTTGTAAATGGTGGGTAGACTTTGGGGAGTCAGGAGGAGAGTTACTCGCCGCAGGATTCCCAGCCTCTGACCTGTTCTGGTAACCATGATGTGGAGATGCCGACGTTGTACTGAGGTAAACACAGTAAGAAGTCTCACAACACCAGGTTGAAGTCCAACAGGTTTATTTGGTAGCAAAAGCCACTAGTTTTCAGAGCGCTGCTCCTTCATCAGGTGAGTGGGAGTTCTGTTCTCAAACAGGGCTTATAAAGACACAAATTCAGTTTAGAAAATAATGGTTGAAATGCAAATCTTTCCAGGTAATCAAGTCTTAAAGGTACAGACAACATGAGTGAGAGAGGGTGTCCTGGGAGTGTTTGATGGGGACAGTGTAGTGGGAGCTTTACTCTGTATCTAACCCCGTGCTGTACCTGTCCTGGGAGTGTTTGATGGGGGGACAGTGTAGAGGGAGCTTTACTCTGTATCTAACCCCGTGCTGTACCTGTCCTGGGAGTGTTTGATGGGGGGACAGTGTAGAGGGAGCTTTACTCTGTATCTAACCCCGTGCTGTACCTGTCCTGGGAGTGTTTGATGAGGACAGTGTAGAGGGAGCTTTACTCTGTATCTAACCCCGTGCTGTACCTGTCCTGGGAGTGTTTGATGGGGGGACAGTGTAGAGGGAGCTTTACTCTGTATCTAACCCCGTGCTGTACCTGTCCTGGGAGTGTTTGATGAGGACAGTGTAGAGGGAGCTTTACTCTGTATCTAACCCCGTGCTGTACCTGTCCTGGGAGTGTTTGATGAGGACAGTGTAGAGGGAGCTTTACTCTGTATCTAACCCCGTGCTGTACCTGTCCTGGGAGTGTTTGATGCGGGGACAGTGTAGAGGGAGCTTTACTCTGTATCTAACCCCGATCTGTACCTGTCCTGGAAGTGTTTGATGGGGACAGTGTAGAGGGAGCTTTACTCTGTATCTAACCCCGTGCTGTACCTGTCCTGGGAGTGTTTGATGGAGACAGTGTAGAGGGAGCTTTACGCTGTATCTAACCCCATGCTGTACCTGTCCTGGGAGTGTTTGATGAGGGACAGTGTAGAGGGAGCTTTACTCTGTATCTAACCCCATGCTTCACCTGCCCTAGGTGAGTTTATGCCCTAGCTATGATGTGGAGATGCTGGCATTGGCCTGGGGTGAGCACAATGAGAAGTCTCACAACACCAGGTTAAAGTCCAACAGGTTTAAAGTCCAACAGCATTCTCCAAGGCGGCCTTCAAGACACACAACAACGCAGAGTCACTGAGGAGAAACTGATACCCAAGTTCTGCACACGAGGACGGTCTCAACCGGGATTTTGGGTTCATGTCACACTGTCTGTAACACCCACGACTTGCCTGGACTCGCAATATCTGTCTAACTGAACAGGCTGGAGGCAGTATAAATTTTTTTAATCTGTGCTTAACCCTCTCTCACTCACATTGTCTGTACCTTAAAGACTTGATTACCTGTAAAGACTCACATTCCAACCATTATTTTGTAAATTGAATTTGTGTCTTTATATGCCATGTTTGTGAACAGAATTCCCACTCATCTGATGAATGGGCAGCTTGTGGATTCTGCTACCAAATAAACCTGTTGGATTTGAACCTAGTGTTGTGAGACTTCTTACTCTGTTCTGGTAACTGCAGTATTTGTATGGCTGGGTCCAGTTGAGTTTCTGGTCAATGGTGACCCCAGGGATGTTGACAGTAGGGAATTCAGTGATGGTTACACCATTGAATGTCAAAGGGCGGTTGTTAGAGTCTTTTATATGGTCATTGCCTGGCATTTGTGTGGCACGAATGTTATGTGCCACTTGTCAGCCCAAGCCTGGATATTGTCCAGATCTCTTTACATTTGAACGAGACTGCTTCTGAGGAGTCGCGAATCATGCTGAACATTGTGCAATCACGACAAACATCGCCACTTCTGACTTTATGACGGAGGGAAGGTCATTGATGAAGCAGCTGAAGATTGTTGGGCCTCGGACACTACCCTGAGGTACTCCTGCAGAGATGTCCTCAGATGATTGGCATCCAACCACCACAACCATCTTTGTTTGTGCTTTGTAATGACCCAACGTTCTTTAATACCCATGTTCTGTCACCTTCAACAACTGGTGCACCCACCCCCCCAGTTGTGACGGTGAAACTGGAACTGACATCTTGGCAACATTTGTCTAGGCCTCAGGATCAGTTGTCCAGTGAAGTAATCATGAGGCAACTGCCCCGAGTTATGATGAATGATCAGGTGTGGGAAAACTGGAGTTCACTGGGTCCTCCACTTCCTCAGCTCACTCCCTGGGCAAATACAGCCCCAGGGCAATGGCATCAATTAGCAAACAGTGATTTACGTAATAAAGATACACAGAACCCAGTTCCAAGGTGTTACAAAGGACACATTATCAAACGAATTTCGACACCAAACCTACATAGGAAAATTTGAGATAACTTGGTCAAAACAATACTCGATGAGAGATAGGGAGGGACATAGGGGTTGGAGCAGGTTACAGATATAGGAAGGGTTGTCGGGGCTGGAGGAGGTTACAGAATTATAGGGAGGGGATAGCTTGATCTTGGGATTGGGCATAGCTCAGCACAACATTGAGGGCCAAACGGCCTGTACTGTGCTGTAATTTTCTATGTTTCTGTTTCTAGATAGGAGAGGTTGTTGGGGTTGGAGGAGGGTGCAGAGATAGGGAAAGTTGCAGGGACTGGAGGAGGGGAGGGTTGTAGGGATTGAAGGAGGCTACAGAGATAGGGAGGGGTGTAGGCATTGGAGGAAATTACAGAAATAGGGAGGGTTGTAGGTGCTAGAGGAGGTTACAGAGATAGGGAGGGTTGTAGGAGGTTACAGAGATAGGGAGGTTTGTAGGGGCTGGCAGAGGTTACAGACAGTGACACCTGAAGAAGAGGGAAGCCTTGAAAGCTAGTGAGTTTACTATCAAATAAATTGGTTGGACTTAAACCTGGTGTTGTCAGACTTTTTACTGTGTTTACCCCAGTCCAACGCCGGCACATCCACATCATGGAGGTTACAGAGACAGGGAGGGTTGTAGAGGCTGTACAAGGTTACAGAGAATGGGGGCGGTGTAAGGGTTGGAGGAGGTTACGGAGATAGGAAGGGTTGTAGGGAGTTACAGACATGTGGAGGGGTATAGGGACTGGAGGGGGTTACAGAGAAAGGGAGGAACGTAGGGGCTGCAGGAGGTTACAGCGATAGGGAGGAGTGTCGGGGCTGGAGGAGGTTAAAGAGATAGGTTTAGGGACTGGAGGACAATGGAGCTGATAGGTGAATAGGACTGGGTTCAGACACAGGATATCTGTACTGTGTAAGGTGAGGGGAGATTATCCTGGGCAGAGCTTTATGTTCACTTTCTCCCTCTCCCTATCTCGATGAACAGTTGCTCCCAGGCCTGCCAAATATTTCCAACATTTGGTTCTGATTTCTGGCAGCCGCAGAAGTTCCCCTGTTGAAATAACTGTGTCAGTCTCTTTCAGGGAGTGAACAGGGGCTCCCCCATCCTCTGCCACAGGAGTGAAAGTGCTGCAGTGAGTCCTGTCGGAGGGAGGTTACATTGCTAAGGCCCAGGAGTCTCCCAGTGAGTAGGCTCCTGGACACCCTGCCTCAGAACATTGGATTTTCATCAGCATAGGCCTCGGTGTGTGATGTTTCAGCTGAAGGATGGAAGTTCCCAGGGTTGGCCTGCGGGGCCATGATTTTAAACTATTCCGGGCCACCCTAAATATTTTCCAAGTCCATGCAACACCTGCAGTCTCGCTCTGCCAGGACAATGCGACGCGTTTTCTGCAACAACTACTGCAATACTTTGTGGATTATTCTCTGCCCATGGGACCATAAGACACAGGAGCAGAATTTGGCCACTCAGCCCATCGAGTCTGCTCTGCCTTCAATCATGGCTGATATTTTTCTCATTCCCATTCTCCTACCTTTTCTCCATAACCCCTGACCCCCTTATTAATTAAGAACCTATCTCTGGCTTAAAGACACTCAGTGAACTGGCCTCCACAGCCTTCTGTGGCAAAGAGTTCCACAGATTCACCACTCTCTGGCTGAAGAAATTCCTCCTTCTCTCTGTTTTAAAGGATCGTCCCTTTAGCCTAAGGTTGTGCCCTCTGGTTCTAGTTTTCCTCGTAGTGGAAACATCCTCTCCACATCCACTCTGTCCAGACCTTGCATTATCCTGTAAGTTTCAATAAGATTCCCCCTCATTCTTCTAAACTCCAATAAGTACACACCCACAGTCCTCAACTGTTCCGTATACAACAAGCTCTTCATTCCAGGGATCATTCTTGTGAATCTTGTTTGGACCCTTTCCATGGCCAGCACATCCTTCCTTAGATATGGGGCCCAAAACTGCTCACAATACTCCAAATGGGATCTGACCAGAGCTTTATACAGCCTCAGAAGTACATTCCTGCTCTTGTATTCTAGGGAAACTGAGCAAACATTCAGTGCTCTGCCAGGGCCTTCCCTCTTGAATTCTCACCTCAGCAGAGTGCCTTTCTCACACTGAATGAGGTGCACAGCGAGAGAAAGGATTGGGCTCCGGACTCAGAAGAAGCTGTTATGGAGGGTCAATGCCTTTGTCAAGAAGGGAGTTTCTAAAGTGTGGGTTGGAGGAGGAAGTCAGGAGCTCCACAGCTGACGCCCAGATGTTAACTACAGGCCAATTCATATCAAGAATTGGCCAGAAAGGGGAGAGCATGAGATTTCAGAGTCCTGAGGCTGGAGCAGGTCACAGAGATAGGGAGGGGTGTAGGGGCTTGTGGTGGTTACAGAGAAGGAGGGGTGTAGGGATTCAAGGAGGTTACAGAGATAGGGAGCATTGTAGGGGCTGGAGGAGGTTATAGAGATAGGGAGGGTTGGGGAGGGGGTGAGGTGGAGGAGGTAAGAGTAATTTAGTCTTAGTTCAGGGAATGAAAACTAGGCCCAAGATTGAACTCTCCTTCTGGGCGGCACGGTGGCACAATGGTTAGCACTCCTGCCTCACAGTGTCAGCAGAGGGACTGGTTCAATTCCAGCTTCAGGTCACTGTCTGTGTGGAGTTTGCATGTTGTCCCTGTGTCTGCGTGGGTTTCTTCTAGGTGCTCCAGTTTCCTCCCACAGTCCAAAGGCATGCTGGTTAGGGTGCATTGACCCAAACAGGCACATGGGTGTGGCGACGGGGGGTTTTCATAGTAACTTCTTTGCAGTGTTAATGTAAGCCTACTTCTGGTGATTATTATTAATAAATAAGTAAATAAACTAAAAAAATTCTTCCCTCCCAACATGGGATGGGACCTTCCCTCTTGGTCTGTGAGGCTGAGCCACCCCAGTGGTGGTTGTGAGGCACGGGGGAGGGGGCCCTCGGATATCACTTCCCTGGCCTCTCTTGGCACCCAGAGCAGCCAGGAGAATCCCTCTGCTCGAACCAGGCCGACGGTTTGCATTTAGAAGGTTGGCAATGGTTTCGGAAGAAATCTCTCAGTGCGAGGGGGTTCCGATAATCCAGCACACAACAAGTGCTGGGGCCAGAGGCAGTCAGCCAGTCCTGGTCTGCAGTCACTCCTCATAATGCTGCACAGATGGCAACCGTGCAGAGTTCACTCCGAGTTTATTCCTTCTCAGCGGCTCAGAGCAGCCTGCCTACAGCATCTCATGGGCTATCCCGCAAGGCTGGGTTGAGGCAGGGTCTGGCACTGGGTTAGCATCCCAGATTGGGATGTATTCATTTCTGACCCTCAGCACTGACCCTCTGACAGTGCAGCACTCCCTCAGTAGTGACCCTCTGACAGTGCAGCACTCCCTCAGTACTGACCCTCTGACAGTGCAGCACTCCATCAGCACTGACCCTCTGACAGTGCGGCACTCCCTCAGCACTGACCCTCTGACAATGCGGCACTCCATCGGTACTGACCCACTGACCATGCAGCACTCCCTCAGTACTGACCCTCTGACAGTGCGGCAGTCCCTCAGCACTGACCCTCTGACAGTGCAGCACTCCCTCAGCCCTGACCCTCTGACAGTGCAGCACTCCCTCAGCACTGACCCTCTGACAGTGCGGCACTCCCTCAGCACTGACCCTCTGACAGTGCGGCACTCCCTCAGCCCTGACCCTCTGACAGTGCAGCACTCCCTCAGCACTGACCCTCTGACAGTGCGGCACTCCCTCAGCACTGACCCTCTGACAGTGCGGCACTCCCTCAGCACTGACCCTCTGACAATGCGGCACTCCATCGGCACTGACCCACTGGGAGAAGTGGGATTAAAGAGTAGGGAATCTCTCTTCGGACTGAACTGGAAATTGTGCACTGGCAGCTGGCATTCGATAAATACTTTCTCTGTTTCTGATCTGCGGGAAGCTGACTTAATTGCTTTGTGTTTCCCCACTGTAACGGGAAGGAATTTGAAGGCTGGATGTGAAATGTAAAATCAAATCCAGACTCTGTGAAGCTCCCAGTCTTGTGGTCACAGGGTCACTGTTCGTGAATCAGGCACTGGGGAAGTCCAACATTATCTGGCCTCACATTGAATCACTAACCGCAAGGAAATATTGTGCGTGCTTCTGATGAGCTGGAAAGAGTGGTGGGGGTTTGTGGCGGAGGGGTGGGGGGGGGAGCAGGAGTATCCTAGAGCTTGTGAGGTCAAACCCTGAAGTCAAACAGTTCTGAATGACGCCATTCAACTGATTGAAGTACGTGTGTTGTGGAATCCACTTCATCCCAATTCCCAGCCCTTGAAATATTTTCCCTTCAATTATTCCCCCCTTCTTCCCTCCATCCTGATGAGATGCACGTATAATCAACAGTTCTGGTTTGGAAATTATTACCGAACCTTTTCCCCCCACACTACCCTGCTTTCTCATTTAACCGACTTAATCTTTCAACATACAGGGAACCCTAGCTCTGGCTCCTTTCCTTTCAGCACTGTGGCACAGTGGTTAGCACTGCTGCTTCACAGTGCCAGGGACCCAGGTTTGATTCCTGGCTCGGGTCACTGTGCGTGCAGAGTCTGCACCTTCTCCCCATGTCTGCATGGGTTTCCTCCCACAGTCTAAAAGACATGTCAGTTACATGCATTGGACGTGCTAAATTCTCCCTCAGTTCTCCCTCGGTGCCAGAGTGTGATGACAAGGGAATTTTCATACTAACTTCATTGCAGTGTTAACGTAAGCCTACTTGTGCCACTAATAAATAAACTTCTGAACTTTTCTCATTTACTTCTGAACTTGCTCATTTACTGTTTTGCCTGACAATATTTTATCCTTTTTTGCTACCAAGCCTTTTCCAGCACATTGAAGAGTGCCGGTGGTTAGGGTTAGGATTAGGGTTATACTTGATTGCAATATATTTGATTGCGTTTTGACATTTTGCAGATCTGCTCCAAATCTGATGATGTTATGATCACTCTTTCCCAAATGCTCCATCACTGAACATACTCCCCTTGCCACTTCATTCCTCAGAAGCAGATCCAGCACTACTTTCTTCCTCATTGGACGGGCATCAAAGAACACATTTCAGACATAGCCTCTACCACCTTCACACCATTACTTTTCCAGTCTATATTCGGATAACCAAAGTTCTCTTTACCCAAATGCTCAAGTTTTTCTGAAATAAGAAGGATGCTGTCAAAGCTTTGTATCCTGTACTCAGCAGGTCAGATTGGCAAGAATACCAAATGTTAAAGGCAACAACAATTTGGACTGAATGATACGACTGATTGGTTTTCTGGTAGGGAGGAGCAGGGATAAGTGGGGAGGGGGCTGCAGTGGCAGTGGCAAGAGGCTAGGGAGAAGCTACAAAGGGCACCATTGGGACATTGTTAGAGCAGGAGCTGTTCATTTGGCACAGGGAATGATAGGTGAACAAGATAGGCTGAGGGTGAGGACACAGCGATAACTGGAGCCTGGGATGAGCTGAGGGTTGCAAAGGTTGGAGGCTCAGAGACTGGCAGGAAGAGCACAGGAATGGTCAAGTCTGGAGGGAAGCCAGATGTGGGGAGGGGGGTGGGGATGCAAGGAATAGGGCCGCAGAGGCAGGAGCCAGACAACCTGTTGGAAATATTGGAGAAGGGCGACAAAAACAGAAAATGCTGGAAAATCTCAGCAGGTCTGACAGCATCCGTAAGGAGAAACCATGGCCGTTCCAAGTTACGTGACCTGACATGTCAATCACACTAAATCAAGCCTGCCATCCCAGGGGAACACTAAAATAACAGAACACTGCATTAGTTCAGATTAAAACAATCTTGACATCGATTATAGTGCTTCAGCAACAGTAAAGGATACTGGCTACAGACATCACAGCACCTACAAAGTCACAGGGGCTACTAACACAGCCTGCAGATAAACAGGATCAAAATACATTTCTTAAAGGTACAGTATGGTCAGACACCACTTGTCTTCCAGCCCTGGCCACCATCACCACTGGCACTGCTGAGCAGAGTTATTGACCAGAGTGGGGGAGCAGTGACAATGAAGGTTGGGCGGGGGGGGGGGGGGTGGTGGTGTGCGGGTTGGTGTGATGACCTGATGATAGTGGAATCAGGGACCCTCATGCTCCCTACTTAAAGCAGGTGTGTCAGACTCCCAGCCTGCATTCAGCAGGGAGCAACTGGAGAGCTGGCTGTGTACAGATGTAAGGTGTAAATAAAGTAACTTGGTGATGGGACTTTCGCCTTCTTGGAGTTATTACAGGGAGGTATCCAAAAAATACCAGTGTTTGCTTTACCCTTAGAACCACAGAACTATGGAAAAGTTACAGCAAACAAGGAGGCCATTCGGTCCATCTTCCTCCGGAGGGAGGAGGGTGGGGACCGGAGGAAGGAGGGTGGGGACCGGATGCCTCAGCCTCTCAATCTGCATAACAGGTTTGAGGTTCTTGCTTCCAGTGTGGTCGAGAACGAGGGAGGTGAGGTTGGTGAGCAAACTGCACACAGTAGTGATGCAGACGCAGGATATAGGCAAAGAGAAGGTGATAAGGAACGTAGTCGTAATTGGGGACAGTGGGGTTAAGGATATTGACACTGTCCTTTGTCACAATGACAAAGTGCACAGAAGGGTGTGTTGTCTGCCTGGTGCTCGGGTCCAGGATGTCACATCTGGGCTGCAGAGGAACCTGGAGTGGGAGGGTGAGAATCTGGTCGTTGTAGTACATGTGGGTGTCAACGACGTAGGCAAAATACAAACTGAGGATCTGGGGAGGGAGTATGAAAAGCTGGGAATGGAATTAAAAAGTAGAACCGACAAGATGGTTATCTCCGGACTACTGCCTGAACCGAGTGCAGACGGGCGTAAGGTTGATAAGATTAAGGAAGTGAATGGGTGGCTCAGGGATTGGTGTGGGAGAAATGGGTTTGAATTTATGGGGCATTGGCATCAGTATTGGGGTAGGTGGGACCTGTTCAGGTGGGACGGGGTTGGTCTGAACCGTGCTGGGACCAGAGTCCTGGCGAATCGTGTAAATAGGACTGTAGGTAGGGCTTTAAACTAATTGGGGGGGGGGGTGCGGGGTGCGAGGGTAGGTGACATTACGGGGTCTAAAGTTAAAGAGAGGGTACAGGTAAGGGAAGAGGCCGAGGATGTCCCAATAATAAAGGGAGTAGGGGGCGTGAGTATGGTTGGTGGCGTTCTGGCAAATAGGGTCCAGGTGAAGGCTGGGATGAAGGCACTTTATCTAAATGCACGAAGCATTCAGAATAAAGTGGATGAGCTGGTGGCGCACATCAGCACAAATGGATATGATCTGGTGGCCATTACAGAGACGTGGCTGCAAGGTGACAGGGACTGGGCTGAATGTCCAGGGGTATCAAGTGTTTAGGATGGATAGGCAGGAGGAAAAAGTGGGGGGGGGGCATAGCTCTGCTGATTAAGGATAGCATCAGGGTGGTAGCAAGGGATGATATTGGAGCCAAAGAGCAGAAAGTGGAATCGTTGTGGGTGGAGATTAGGAACAGCAAAGGGAGGAAGACGCTGGTGGGTGTTGTGTATAGGCCCCCAAATAATGATCTGGAGGTGGGGCGGGCTGTTAACGCGCAAATAAGTGCAGCGTGCAGGAATGGGACGGCGATAATTATGGGGGATTTCAATCTACGTATTGATTGGTCGACCCACGTTGGACGCGGTGGGCTCGAGGAGTTGTTCTTGGAATGCTGCCGGGATAGTTTCCTGGAACAGTGTGTGTTGGAGCCGACAAGGGAGCGAGCTATCTTGGATCTGGTGTTATGTAACGAGGCGGGTAGAATTAGGGACCTTGTGGTGAAGGATCCTCTTGGGGAGAGTGATCATTGTATGGTGGAGTTTCTGGTGCAGATGGAGGAGGAGAAAGTGGGTTCCCGGACACGCGTCCTTTGTTTGAACAGAGGGGAGTACGGAAGGATGAGAGAAGAATTGGCGAATGTTGACTGGGAGAGCGCGTTGGAGGGTAGGTCTGCTGAGGAGCAGTGGAGGACCTTTAAGGAGATCTTTCTTGGTGCTCAGCAGAAATTTATTCCGATGGTTAAAAAGGAGCGTAGGAGGAGAGGTAATAAGCCTTGGATAACGAAGGAGGTGAAGGAAAGTGTTAAATTAAAAGCGGAGGTATTTAGAGTAGCTAAGAGTAGTGGGCAAGAAGAGGATTGGGAGAGGCTGGCTAGGGTGAACGTTGGACCCTTAGAGGATGAGAAGGGGGGCTTAGTCGTAGGGGATGGGGAAATGGCTGAGGCCTTGAATAACTTTTTTGTTTCGGTCTTCACGGAGGAGGACGTGAATAATTTGCCGGGTGTTAGCGATGGAAAGATGGTAGGACAGGAGGGTCTCAATGACATTATTCTTACTAGAGAGGCGGTGCTCGACAGACTGGAGGGACTGATTGTGGACAAGTCCCCAGGACTGGATGGAATGCATCCAAGGGTTCTGAAAGAAATGGTGGAGGTGATAGTGGATGCCTTGGTGGTTATTTTCCAAACGTCGCTGGATTCCGGGGAAGTGCCGGAAGATTGGAAAACGGCTAATGTTACGCCGTTGTTTAAGAAGGGTGGCAGGCAAAGGCAGGGAATTATTGGCCGGTTAGTTTAACGTCTGTGGTAGGTAAAATGTTAGAATCCGTCATCAAGGAGGAAATAGCGAGGCATCTTGAGGGGAATTGCTTGATAGAGCAGACGCGGCACGGTTTCGTTAAGGGGAAGTCGTGTCTGACAAATTTATTGGAGTTCTATGAGGATGTGTCTAGGGCGGTGGATAGAGGAGAGCCGGTGGATGTGGTCTTTCTTGATTTTCAGAAGGCGTTTGACAAGGTACCTCACAAGAGGTTATTGCAGAAGGTAAGGGGGCATGGAGTTGGGGGTAGGGTGTTAGCGTGGATAGAGGATTGGCTGTCAAATAGGAGGCAGAGAGTGGGGGTCAATGGGTGCTATTCGGATTGGCGGTTGGTGACTAGTGGAGTGCCCCAGGGGTCGGTGCTGGGGCCTTAGCTATTTACCATTTATATAGATGATCTGGAGGAGGGAACCGAGTGTATGGTGTCGAAATTTGCTGATGACACCAAGATTGGTGGAATGGCAAATTGCGCGGAGGGTGTGGAGAGTCTGCAGAAGGATCTAGATAGGCTGGGCGAATGGGCCAGGAACTGGCAAACAGAATTTAATGTTGGCAACTGCGAGGTGGTCCACTTTGGTAGGAATAATGGTAGGAAGGACTATTACTTACGTGGCAAAAAACTGCAGCAGGCGACGGTGCAGAGGGACCTCAGGGTCCTTGTGCATGAGTCGCAAAAACCCAGCCTGCAGGTGCAGCAGGTGGTCAGGAAGGCTAATGGGATGCTGGCCTTCATAGCGAGGGGGATTGAATATAAAGGTTATTACAAGAGGTTATTACAGAAGGTCAGGGGGTATGGAGTTGGGGTAGGGTGTTAGCGTGGATAGAGGACTGGTTGTCAAATAGGAGGCAGAGAGTGGGGGTCAATGGGTGCTATTCGGATTGGCGGTTGGTGACTAGTGGAGTGCCCCAGGGGTCGGTGCTGGGGCCTCAGCTATTTACCATTTATATAGATGATCTGGAGGAGGGAACCGAGTGTAGGGTGTCGAAATTTGCTGATGACACCAAGATTGGTGGAAAGGCAAATTGTGCGGAGGGTGGTGAGAGTCTACAGAAGGATCTAGATAGGCTGGGCGAATGGGCCAGGAAATGGCAAATGGAATTTAATGTTGGCAAGTGCGAGGTGGTCCACTTTGGTAGGAATAATGGTAGGAAGGATTATTACTTATGTGGAGAAAAACTGCAGCAGGCGACAGTGCAGAGGGACCTCGGGGTCCTTGTGCATGAGTCGCAAAAACCCAGCTTGCAGGTGCAGCAGGTGGTCAGGAAGGTGAATGGGATGCTGGCCTTCATAGCGAGGGGGATTGAATATAAAAGTAGGGAGGTCTTGCTGTGGCTGTATAGGGCATTGGTGAGGCTGCAGCTGGAGTACTGTGTGCAGTTTTGGTCGCCGCACTTACGCAAGGATATTTTGGCCTTGGAGGGAGTGCAGAGGAGGTTTACTAGGCTGATTCCGGAGTTAAGGGGGTTGAGCTATGAGGAGAGGCTGAATAAACTAGGCTTGTACTCGTTAGAGTTTAGAAGAATGAGGGGAGATCTCATTGAGACATATAAGATGATGAATGGGATGGATAGGATAGAGGTGGAGAGACTCTTCCCGCTCAGAAAGGATAGTAGGACTGGGGGCACAGCCTCAAGATAAAGGGGGGGCGGTTTAGAACGGAGTTGAGGAAGAACTTCTTCACTCAAAGGGTGGTGAATCTCTGGAATTCTCTGCCCATTGAAGTGGTGGAGGCTACCTCGCTAAATATTTTTAAGACGCGGATTGATGAGTTTTTGATAAGAGAGGGGATTAAGGGTTATGGGGAGAGGGCGGGAAAGTGGAACTGAGCCACGACAGATCAGCCATGATCTTATTGAATGGCGGGGCAGGCTCGAAGGGCTAGATGGCCTACTCCTGCTCCCATTTCTTATGTTCTTATGTTCATGTCAGCCCAAGGATAGTCCTGTTTAATCCCATGGAACTTGTCTAGACTAACATTTTTATTTCCCATCCCTAATTGCCTCTTCAGAAGCTGCCATCTTGAATCCGCTGCAGTCCCTGAGGTGTAGGTACAACCACAATGCTGTTAGGGATGGAGTTCCAGTGAAGGAACGGCCAATGTATTTCCAAGGCAAGATGTGTTTCTGAGTTTTGTAACAGGCCTGTCTGCTGTTAGTGATTTCCCCTCTGGATGCCTGCAATCCGACGCCGATCTATTGGGTGAAGGGCACAGAGAGCGAGAGCGATGAAAGTAACTGGGCCGTCGTTCTCACTGTGTGTTTGGCACTGTTCAGGCCTCCCAGTGGAGAGAGCAGTGCGAATGGATTGTGCGGAGAAGGTGCAGGGCAAGCAGATGGCAGGGGGCTCACATGAGGAGCGTGACTACGTGTAATCCGGGATAGACGTGCTCCTAATGCTTTCCATATGAGAGTGCGCGTGTGTGTGCAAGAGAGAGATTCTACAATAGTTTCACCTGTCAAGGAGTGAGTGGGGGAGAGAGAGCGAGGGGAGAGAGAGCGAGGGGAGAGAGAGCGAGGGGAGAGAGAGCGCGAGGGGAGAGAGAGCGCGAGGGGAGAGAGAGCGCGAGGGGAGAGAGAGCGAGGGGAGAGAGAGCGAGGGGAGAGAGAGCGAGGGGAGAGAGAGCGAGGGAATGAAGGAAGGAGTTTTGAAGAGAGAGATAGTAGGGATAGAGCAAGGAAGAGGGAAGAAGGAATGGAGAGAGCAAGGGAGGGAGATCACAAGGGTGGGAGGGAGGGAAGGATGGAGGGAGGGAGGGAAGGATGCGCTCAGCCACACAAATGGCAATGCGTGGGTAGAACTGGATTCGGGGTTTTGTCACCGACCACCTCACATGGAGGCCGGTTCTAACGCCCGGCCCAAGATCATTTGCCATGGACACGGTCAGTGATCCCATTGCAGCGGCCATGCTGGGATAAACCAACTCACTCCCGAGAGAACAACCAATATAGATCACCCGAAAGCCTAGTGTATCTCCACACCCAAACACTAATACAGTTAGCACAGGCGGTGTATTTGGGTTCGAGTACAGGCAATGTATTTGTGTGAATCAGTACAGCTGATGTATTTGTGTTCCTTCATCCAAGTCTTTGATAAAAATTGTAGGCAGTTGGAGCCCCAGCATTGATCCCTGCGACACATCACTCATCCCAACCCGCCAACCAGAAAAAGACCAATTTATGCCTCCTCTCTGTTTCCTGTTAGTTCATGTTCTAACAATGCCAATATGTTATGCCCTACACAATGAGCTTTTATTTTCCGCAATAACTTTTGACGTGGCACTTTATCAAATGCCTTCAGGACATCTAAATACAGTACATACAATAAATAAATTCATTTCACATGTTACTCCTTCAAACATAGGGAGGCTTTGGAGAGAGTACAGAAAAGGTTTACCAGGATGTTGCCTGGTATGGAGTGTCTTAGCTATGAGGAGAGATTGGGTAAACTGGGGTTGTTCTCCCTGGAAAGACGGAGGATGAGGGGCGACCTGATAGGGGTGTATAAAATTATGAAGGGCATAGATCGGGTGAACAGTGGGAAGCTTTTTCGCAGGTCGGAAGTGACGATCACAAGGGGTCACAAGTTCAAGGTGAGGGGGGCAAGGTTCAACTCAGATGTCAGGGGGACGTACTTTACACAGAGGGTGGTGGGGACCTGGAATGCACTGCCAAGCAAGGTGGTTGAGGTGGACATGCTGGGATCGTTTAAGATTTATCTAGATAGCCACATGAACAGACTGGGAATAGAGGGAAACAAACAAATGGTCTAGATGGGCGCATGTGCGGCGCAGGCTTGGAGGGTGGAAGGGCCTGTTTCTGTGCTGTATTGTTCTTTGTTCTATAACTTGGTTGAACATGATTTTACTTTCACAAAACCTTGTTGATTCTGCCTGATTGCCGTGGATTTTTCTAAGTGCCCTGCTGGAACATCTTTAATAATAGCTTCTGACGTTTTACCTGTGACAGATGTTAAAATAACTGGCCTGAAGTTTCTTGCTTTTTCTCTCCCTCTCATCAAAAAAGGAGTTGCATTCAGCATTTTCCAATCTGATGAAGTCTTCCCCGAATTGAAAGAGTTTTGGAAAATTTTAAACAGTGCATCAACTCTCTCACTAGCCACTTCCTTTAAGAACATAGTGAGAAATCCCACTTATCCTGGGATTTGTCAACCCGCAGACCCAGCAATTTGCTCAGTACCAATTCTCTGGCGATAGTAATTTCCCTAAATTCCTCCCTTCTCTCCATTTCCTGACTTACACCTATTTCTGGGATATTACTGGTGTGCTCTATGGTGAAGACTGGTGCAAAATACCTGATTAATTCATCCATCATAATCACAGATTCCCTACAGTGCAAAAGGAGGTCATTCGGCCCATCGAATCTGCACAGACTCTCCGGCAGGGCATCCCACCCGAGCCCCATCCCCGTAACCTCACATATTAACCCCACAAATTTCCTTTACCTACACACCGTGGGACACTAAGGGAGAATTTAGCATGGCCAATCCATCTAACCCACACATCTTTGGAGTGTGGGAGGAAACCACAGCACCAGGAAGAAACCCACGCAGAACATACAAAACCCACACAGTGACCTGAGGCTGGAATTGAACCCAGGTCCCTGACGCTGTGACGCAGCAGCACTAACCAATGTGTCACCATGCTGCCTCTGTCTTATTCTCCATTATTAACTCCCCAGACTCACTTTCTATTGGAGAAAGCTCATTTTGTTATTCCTTTTCTTATAAATCTCTATAGAAACCCTGACTAGCTAGTTTCTTTCATTTTTCCCTCTATATTTATCTTTTAGTCATTCTTTGCTGTCCTTTATATGTTACTCAGTCATGTGTCTTGCTGCCAATCCTTGTGTAGTTATGTCTTTTCTTTAAGATTAATATGGTCTTCAATCTTTTGAGTTTACCATGAACGGTAGGCCTATCCTGCTGAAATGGATATCAGGCTTGAGCTGACAAATGGTAAGTAACATTTGTGCCACACAAATGCCAAGCAATGACCATCTCCAACAAGAGACAACTTAACCATCGCCCCTCAATATTCAATGGCATTACATCACAGAATCCCCCACTATTAACATCCTGGGGGTTACCATTGACCAAAAACTGAACTGGGTCCAGCCATATAAATGCTGTGGCTACAAGAGCAGATCAGAGACTGGGAATCCTGCGGCAAGCAACTCACCTCCTGACTCCCCAAAGCCTATCCACTATTTACAAGGCACAAGTCAGGAGTGTGGTGGAATGCTCCCCACTTGTCTGGATGGGTGCGGCTCCAACAACACACACAAGAAAATCAACTCCATCCAGGATAAAGCAGCCCCCTTGACTGATATCACATCTACAAACATTCAATCCCTCCAGCACCGAGGCTCAGGAGCAGCAATGTGTACTATCTACAAGATGCAATTCACCAAAGATCCTTAGGCAACATCTTCCAAACCCACAACCAATTCCACCTAGAAGGACAAGGGTAGCAGATACCTGGGAACACCACCACCCAGAGGATCCCATTCATGTCACTCACCATCCTGACTTGGAACTATTGTCCCTGGATCAAAATCTTAGACTGCTCTCTCTGACAGCACTGTGAGTGTACCTACACTTCAAGGACTACAGTGCTTCAAGAAGGCAGCTCACCATCACCTTCTCAAGGGGCAATTAGGGATGGGCAATGTTGCTAGTCTTGCCAAGACTGCCACATCTCACCGATGAATAAATGAAAAGAAAACTTGTTTCCCTGAGAAAAACAGACACAAGTGAAATGGATCCAGAGGAAACTGTGGGTTTTGAACTCACTCTTGGTGAGGGGTGTTTGAGAAGGAGTCTGGTATGTGCAGTCTCAGCTGTCAGCTGGGCTCAGTGTCTAGTTTACACAAGAGAGATGGAGAGAAATACTCAGCATGTTTACACATCCAGCAACAGAGAGAGAGAGAAGAGACAGAGAGAAGAGACAGAGACAGAGAGAAGAGACAGAGACAGAGACAGAGAGAAGAGACAGAGAAAGAGACAGAGACAGACAGAGAGAGAAGAGACAGAGAGAGAGACAGAGAAGAGACAGAGAAGAGACAGAGAGAGAGAAGAGACAGAGAGAGAGAGAGACAGAGAAGAGACAGAGAGAGAGAGAGACAGAGAAGAGACAGAGAGAGAGAGAGACAGAGAGACAGAGAGAGAGAGAGAGAGAAGAGACAGAGAGAGCGAGAGAGAGAGAAGAGACAGAGAGAGAAGAGACAGAGAGAGACAGAGAGAGAGAGAGAAGAGACAGAGACAGAGAGAGAGAAAAGAGACAGAGACAGAGAGAGAGAGAGAAAAGACAGAGAGAGAAGAGACAGAGAGAGAGAGAAGAGACAGAGAGAGAGAAGAGACAGAGACAGAGAGAAGAGACAGAGAGAGAGAGAGAAATGAGAGAGAGAGAGAAGAGACAGAGAGAAGAGACAGAAAGAGAGAGAAGAGACAGAGAGGGAGGGAGAAGAGACAGAGAGAGAGAGAAGAGACAGAGAGAGAGGGAGAAGAGACAGAGAGAGAAGAGACAGACAGAGAGAGAAGAGACAGACAAAGAGAGAAGAGACAGAGAGAGAGAGGGAGAAGAGACAGAAAGAGAGAGACGGAGAAGAGACAGAGAGAGAGAGACGGAGAAGAGACAGAGAGAGAGAGACGGAGAAGAGACAGAGAGAGAGAGACGGAGAAGAGACAGAAAGAGAGAGACGGAGAAGAGACAGAGAGAGAGAGAGGGAGAAGAGACAGAGACAGAGAGAGAGAAGAGACAGAGAGAGAGCGAGAGAGAAGAGACAGAGAGAGAGCGAGAGAGAAGAGACAGAGAGAGAGCGAGACAGAGAGAGAAGAGACAGAGAGGGAAGAGACAGAGAGGGAAGAGACAGAGAAAGAGACAGAGAGAGAAGAGACAGAGAGAGAAGAGACAGAGAGAGAAGAGACAGAGAGAGAAGAGACAGAGAGAGAGAGAGAGAAGAGACAGAGGGAGAAGAGACAGAGAGAGAGAGAGGAGAGAGAGAGAGAAGAGACAGTGAGAGAGAGAAGAGACAGAGAGAGAGAGGAGAGAGAGAGAGAAGAGACAGAGAGAGAGAGAAGAGACAGAGAGAGAGAGAATAGACAGAGACAGAGAGAGAGAAAAGAGACAGAGACAGAGAGAGAGAAAAGAGACAGAGAGAGAGAGAGAGAGACAGAGAGAGAGAGAGAGACAGAGAAGAGACAGAGACAGAGAGAGAGAGAGAAAAGAGACAGAGAGAGAGAGAAGAGACAGAGACAGAGAGAGAGAGAGAAAAAAGAGACAGAGAGAGAGGAGACAGAGAGAGAGAAGAGACAGAGAGAGAGAAGAGACAGAGAGAGAGAAGAGACAGAGAGAGAGAGAGACAGAGAGAGAGAGGAGACAGAGAAGAGACAGAGAAAGAGAGAAGAGACAGAGAGAGAGAGAAGAGAGAGAGAGAAGAGACAGAGAGAGAGAGAGAGAAGAGACAGAGGGAGAAGAGACAGAGAGAGAGAGGAGAGAGAGAGAGAAGAGACAGTGAGAGAGAGAAGAGACAGAGAGAGAGAGGAGAGAGAGAGAGAAGAGACAGAGAGAGAGAGAAGAGACAGAGAGAGAATAGACAGAGACAGAGAGAGAGAAAAGAGACAGAGACAGAGAGAGAGAAAGAGACAGAGAGAGAGAGAGAGAGAGAGACAGAGAGAGAGAGAGAGACAGAGAAGAGACAGAGACAGAGAGAGAGAGAGAAAAGAGACAGAGAGAGAGAGAAGAGACAGAGACAGAGAGAGAGAGAGAGAAAAAAGAGACAGAGAGAGAGAAGAGACAGAGAGAGAGAAGAGACAGAGAGAGAGAGAAGAGACAGAGAGAGAGAGGAGACAGAGAAGAGACAGAGAGAGAGAGAAGAGACAGAGAGAGAGAGAAGAGACAGAGAGAAGAGACAGAGAGAGAAAGAGACAGAGAGAGAGAGAAGAGACAGAGACAGAGAGAGAAGAGACAGAGA
>NC_137336.1:76480781-76603281 GCF_965287045.1 Carcharhinus amblyrhynchos | reverse complement strand
AGGGAGAGGGAGACACACTAAGGGGGAGGGAGAGGGAGACACACTAAGGGGGAGGGAGAGGGAGACACACTAAGGGGGAGGGAGAGGGGAGACACACTAAGGGGAGGGAGAGGGAGAGGGAGACACAGTAAGGGGGAGGGAGAGGGAGACACACTAAGGGGGAGGGAGAGGGAGACACACTAAGGGGGAGGGAGAGGGAGACACACTAAGGGGGAGGGAGAGGGAGACACACTAAGGGGGAGGGAGAGAGGGAGACACACTAAGGGGGAGGGAGAGGGAGACACACTAAGGGGAGGGAGAGGGAGAGAAAGACACACTAAGGGGGAGGGAGAGGGAGAGAAAGACACACTAAGGGGGAGGGAGAGGGAGAGGAGACACAGTAAGGGGGAGGGAGAGGGAGACACACTAAGGGGGAGGGAGAGGGAGACACACTAAGGGGGAGGGAGAGGGAGACACACTAAGGGGGAGGGAGAGGGAGACACACTAAGGGGGAGGGAGAGGAAGACACACTAAGGGGGAGGGAGAGGGAGAGGGAGACACAGTAAGGGGGAGGGAGAGGGAGACACACTAAGAGGGAGGGAGAGGAAGACACACTAAGGGGGAGGGAGAGGGAGACACACTAAGGGGGAGGGGGGGACACACTAAGGGGGAGGGGGAGACACACTAAGGGGGAGGGGAGACACACTAAGGGGGAGGGGGAGACACAGTAAGGGGGAGGGGAGACACAGTAAGGGGGAGGGGGAGGGGAGACACACTAAGGGGAGGGGGAGGGAGACACACTAAGGGGGAGGGGGAGGGAGACACACTAAGGGGGAGGGGGGACACACTAAGGGGGAGGGGGGGACACACTAAGGGGGAGGGGGGGACACACTAAGGGGGAGGGGGGACACACTAAGGGGGAGGGGGGACACACTAAGGGGGAGGGGGGGACACACTAAGGGGGAGGGGGGACACACTAAGGGGGAGGGGGGACACACTAAGGGGGAGGGGGGGACACACTAAGGGGGAGGGGGAGACACACTAAGGGGGAGGGAGAGGGAGACACACTAAGGGGGAGGGAGAGGGAGACACACTAAGGGGGAGGGAGAGGGAGACACACTAAGGGGGAGAGAGGGGGAGACACACTAAGGGGGAGGGAGAGGGAGACACACTAAGGGGGAGAGAGGGGGAGACACACTAAGGGGGAGAGAGGGGGAGACACACTAAGGGGGAGAGAGGGGGAGACACACTAAGGGAGGGAGAGGGAGTCACACTAAGGGGGAGAGAGAGGGAGACACACTAAGGGGGAGAGAGAGGGAGACACACTACGGGGGAGAGAGAGGGAGACACACTACGGGGGAGAGAGAGGGAGACACACTACGGGGGAGAGAGAGGGAGACACACTACGGGGGAGAGAGAGGGAGACACACTACGGGGGAGAGAGAGGGAGACACACTAAGGGGGAGAGAGAGGGAGATACACTCCGGGAGAGAGAGAGGGTGACACACTACGGGGGAGAGAGAGGGAGACACACTACGGGGCACAGAGAGAGGGAGCGAGAGTGAGAAAAAGACAGCGAAAACAAGTGATAGGGGCAGAGGCAGAAAGAGAGAGAGAGACAATGTGATTGAGATGGGGAGGAAGATGGAGAATTGGGGAGGGAGATGGAGAATTGGGATGAGAGAGACAGAAAGGACAGAAAAAGAACAGAAAATTACAGGACAGGAACAGGCCCTTCGGCCCTCTAAGCCTGAACCGACCATGCTGCCCAACTTAACTAAATCCCCCTCCCCTTTCCGGGTACCATGTCCCTCTATTTCCATCCTATTCATGTGTTTGGCGAGACGCTGTTAAAAGTTGCTACCGTATCCACTTCCACTACCTCCCCCAACAACAAGTTCCAGGCACCCACCACCTTCTGTGTAAAAAATCTGCCTCGTACACCTCCTTTAAACCTTGCCCCTTAAACCTATGCCCTCTAATAATTGACACTTCCACCCTGGGAAAAAGCTTCTGACTATTGACTCTGTCCATGCTTCTCATAATCTTGTAGACTTCCATCAGGTTGCCCTCAGCCTTGATCGCTCCAGCGAGAACAAAGTTTCTCCAACCTTTCCTCACAGCTAACGCCCTCCATACCAGACAACATCCTGGTAAATCTTTTTGCACACTCTCCAAAGCCTCCACATCCTTCTGGTAGTGTGGTGACCAGAACTGAACACTAGTTCGGCCAAGTGCAAGAACCAAATGCGGCCTAAGGTTCTATAAAGCTGCAATGTGACCTGCCAATTTTTAAACTCAATACCTCGGCCTATGAAGACAAGCATAACATATGCCTTCTTGAACATAAGAACATAAGAAATAGGAGAAGGAGTAGGCCATCTAGCCCTTCGAGCCTGCCCCGCCATTCAATAAGATCGTGGCTGATCTGTCGTGGCTCAGTTCCACATTCCCGCCCTCTCCCCATAACCCTGAATCCCCTCTCTTATCAAAAACCCATCCACCCGCGTCTTAAAAGTATTTAGCGAAGTAGCCTCCACCACTTCAACGGGCAGAGAATTCCAGAGATTCACCACCCTTTGAGTGAAGAAGTTCCTCCTCAACTCCGTTCTAAACCGCCCCCCCTTTATCTTGAGGCTGTGCCCCCTAGTCCTACTGTCCTTTCTGAGCGGGAAGAGTCTCTCCACCTCTATCCTATCCATCCCATTCATCATCTTATACGTCTCAATGAGATCTCCCCTCATTCTTCTAAACTCTAACGAGTACAAGCCTAGTTTATTCAGCCTCTCCTCATAGCTCAACCCCCTCAACTCCAGCATCAGCCTAGTAAACCTTCTCTGCACTCCCTCCAAGGCCAAAATATCCTTGCGTAAGTACGGTGCCCAAAACTGCACACAGTACTCCAGCTGCGACCTCACCAATGCCCTATACAGCCGCAGCACTACCTCCCTACTTTTATATTCAATCCCCCTCGCTATGAAGGCCAGCATCCCATTCGCCTTCCTGACCACCTGCTGCACCTGCAAGCTGGGTTTTTGCGACTCATGCACAAGGACCCCGAGGTCCCTCTGCACCATCGCCTGCTGCAGTTTTTCTCCACGTAAGTAATAATCCTTCCTACCAAAGTGGACCACCTCGCACTTGCCAACATTAAATTCCATTTGCCAGTTCCTGGCCCATTCGCCCAGCCTATCTAGATCCTTCTGTAGACTCTCCACACCCTCCGCACAATTTGCCGTTCCACCAATCTTGGTGTCATCTGCAAATTTCGACACCATACACTCGGTTCCCTCCTCCAGATCATCTGTATAAATGGTAAATAGCTGAGGCCCCAGCACCAACCCCTGGGGCACTCCACTAGTCACCATCCGCCAGTCCGAATAGCACCCATTGACCCCCACTCTCTGCCTCCTATTTGACAACCAATCCTCTATCCACGCTAACACCCTACCCCCAACTCCATGTCCCCTGACCTTCTGCAATAACCTCTTGTGAGGTACCTTGTCAAACACCTTCTGAAAATCCAGAAAGACCACATCCACCGGCTCTCCGCTATCCACCGCCCTAGACACATCCTCATAGAACTCCAGTAAATTTGTCTGACACGACTTCCCTTTAACGAAACCGTGCTGCGTCTGCTCTATCAAGCAATTCCCCTCAAGATGCCTCGCTATTTCCTCCTTGATGACGGATTCTAACATTTTACCTACAACAGACGTTAAACTACCATCTGCATCTGCATTGTCACTTTCTTTGACCTGTGTAACTGAATGCCCAGATCCCTTTGCCTATCAATACTCTTAAGGGTTCTGCCATTTACTGCATATTTCCTATCTGTATTAGACCTTCCATAGTGCATTATCTCACATTTGTCTGGTCTAAACTCTATCTGCCATCTCTCTGCCTATGTCTCCAACTGATCTACATCCTGCTGTATCCTCTGATGGTCCTCATCGCTTTCTGCAAATCCAACCTTTGAGTCGTCCGCAAACTTACTAATCAATCCAGTTACGTTTTCCTCCAAATCATTTATATATATTACAAACAGCAAAGGTCCCAGCACTGATCCTTGAGGAAAGCCATTTGTCACAGCTCTCCATTCAGAAACACACCTTTCCACTGCTACCCTCTGTCTTCTTTGAGCCAGTTTTGTATCCAAAGGAAGACAGAGTGAGAGAGAGAGAGAGACACACACACACAGAGTGGGACAGACAGCAAGATAAAGAGACTGAGTCAGAGGAGTTTGACAGAATCAAGTAAGGATTGCTACATAGACATGTTTGATTCTTTACTTTGTGGTAGTCCTCTGTTGCTGTACTTGTCAGTATTTTTTGATTATTCAGTTGCTCAGTGTGTTAACCCTGGAACAAGAGGGCAGCAGTGTACTGTGTGGTATGCTTGGGACTGAGTGTGAACTGGATCTGAACTGCCTGAAATCCAGAGGCAGGCCTGCAAAGAGTGGAGTGCCACCCACTGATCAGGGAGCACGTAAGCACTACAGTACCCAGGGTCTGGACAAAAACATGGCCTGGAGTATCAGCAAGCAGGGCTGGGAGCACACTGCAGTGTAACCAGGGTCTGACCGGAGTCCGAGTAGGAAGCAGTGTAGAGTGTGCCATTCAGCCCCTTTTCCAGTCTGTTACACAGAAACAGGAGGAGGCCATTCATCCCCTTCTCCAGCCTGTTACACAGGAACAGGAGGAGGCCATTCAGCCCCTTCTCCAGCCTGTTACACAGAAACAGGAGGAGGCCATTCATCCCCTTCTCCAACTTGTTACACATGAATAGGAGGAGGCCATTCAGCCCCTTCACCAGCCTGTTAAACAGGAACAGGAGGAGGCTCCACGGAGGTAACCAGAACACCTGGAGGAACTCCACACAGACATGAGGAGAATATGCAAACTCCACACAAACAGTGATCCAAGCCAGGAATTTAACCCATAAGACAAGGGAGCAGAATTAGGCCACTCGGCCCATCGAGTCTGCTCCATCGTTCAATCATGGCTGATATTTTTCTCATCCCCATTCTCCTGCCTTTTCCCCATAACCCCTGATACCCTTATTAATCAAGAAGCTATCTATCTCTGTCTTAAAGACACTCAATGACCTGATCTCCACAGCCTCCTCTGCGGCAAAGAGTTCCATAGATTCTCTACTCTCTGGCTGAAGAAATTCCTCCTCATCTCTGTTTTAAAGAATTGTCTCTTTAACATGAGTTTGCGCCCTCTGGTTCTAGTTTTTCCGAACAGTGGAAACATCCTCTCCATGTCCACTCTATCCAGGCCTCGCAGTATCCTGCAAATTTCAATAAGATCCCCCCTCATCCTTCTAAACTCCAACGAGCTCAGACCCAGAGTCCGCAGCCCTTCCTCATACATCTCTTCATTCTTGTGTACCTCTTCTGGACCCTTTCCAAGACCAGCACATCCTTCCTTAGACATGGGGCCCCAAACTGCTCACAATACTCCAAACCTGGGCCGCTGGTACTGTGAGGCAGCAGTGCTAATTACTGTTCCACCGTGCAGCTTAAAGCTGAGTTAGTCAATTTTTTAAGCTTAGCATTTAATTGCAGAGGCAGAAATATCTTAGAATGAAGTATTTTGCATTAATGAGGCAAATCACACACACACACACAGGCTCAACAACAATTGTATCAGATATAGGGAGACTCGAGAGAGAATTATCGGTAGCACGGTGGTTAGCACTGCTGCTTCACAGCTCCAGAGACCTGGGTTCAATTCCAGGCTTGGGTCACTGTCTGTGTGGAGTTTTCCCAGATTTCAATCTGTTCTGTTGATCGCAGTGTAGCTGAGATTGGGTTCGTTTCCCCCCTCCTGAAATTCTATCTGCCCTGCCGGATTTCAGCCTGTTTGTATGTGAGGGATTACCCCCTCTACTCCGCCCCCATCCCACCCTCACCCCTGCACTTTCATCCATTTCCACTGGATACCTTTAACAGCACCTGCTCCTCCTGCACTGGAATGGAAAATTCCTCTTGGTGACTGACACTGTGTGCGTGCCACATCGATTGCGAGCTGGACAAATATGCAAACAAAATATTTGACCATGCCACATGCTTTCCAGTGCCAGTCAGGCGCTGTGTTAGACCACCAATGCTTCAGCCAACACACTTCCAGGCTGCGAGACAGCTCCCCTGGAGAGAGGGGAACCTCTCAGCCAAGACACTCTTTCAAAGATTGACAAGTGCCACATCGCACAGGCTCAAAGTCTCTCTCAACCTTTCCCTCAAAACTCCCAGCAACAATTTCAGAATGACCTCCAGTCACCTTTCATCTTTCAAAGGGTGTCGACCTCCAGCCTCCCGCCACTTGTTTAACACCAGCATTTATCTAATCGAGCGGTTTGTGTGGTTTACGCACAGAATATATACTCGGGAGTGAGTTAGGGACTGAAACTTAATTGAGGGGTTTGAGGTGGTTTATATATAAAATATACCCGGGAATGAGTTACAGACTGGAATCTAATCAAGGGTTTCAGGGTAGTTTATAGATAGAATAATAAATACTCGGGAGTGAGCTCCAGACTGGAATCTAATCGATGGATTCGGGTGGTTTATATATAGAATAACAGATAACATAAGAACATGAGAAATAGGATCAGGAGTAGGCCATCTAGCCCTTCGAGCCTGCCCTGCCATTCAATAAGATCATGGCTGATCTGAAGTGGCTCAGTTCCACTTTCCCGCTTTCTCCCCATAACCCTTAATTCCCCTGTCTGTCAAAAACCTATCTACCCGTGTCTTAAATATACTTAGCGAGGTAGCCTCCACCACTTCGACGGGCAGAGAATTCCAGAGATTCACCACCCTTTGTGTGAAGAAGTTCCTCCTCAACTCCGTTCTAAACTGCCCCAGGCACAACTGACTCATGCACAAGGACCCCCCAGGTCCAGCTGCAGCTTTTCGCCCTTTAAATAGGAATCTCTCCTACTATTATTTCTGCCAAAGTGGATAACCTCACACTTGCTAACATTGTACTCCATCTGCCAGGTGCTCGCCCACTCGCTCAGCCTATCCAGATCCCTCTGTAGACTTTCCACACCCTCCGCACAATTTGCTTTTCCACTCATCTTTGTGTTATCAGCAAATTTTGTCACCCTACACTCAGCCCCCTCCTCCAGATCATCTATATAAATGGTGAATAGCTGAGGCCCCAGAACCGATCCCTGCGGCACTCCACTAGTCACCAACTGCCAATCAGAATAGCACCCATTGATACCAACTCTCTGCCTCCTATTAGACAACCAATCCTCTATCCACGCTAACACCTTACCCCCAACTCCATGCCCCCTAACCTTCTGTAACAACCTTTTGTGCGGCACCTTATCAAATGCCTTTTGAAAACATTCTTTTCTAGGTGCCTCGCTATTTTGTCTTTGATGACGGATTCAAGCATTTTTCCAACTACAGTCGTTAAACTAACAGGCCAATAATTCCCTGCCTTTTGCCTGCTACCTTTTTTAAACAGCGGCGTAACATTAGCTGTTTTCCAATCTTCCAGCACTTCCCCGGAATCCAGTAAAGTTTGGTAAATAATCACTAAGGCATCTACTATCACCTCTGCCATTTCCTTCAGAACCCTGGGATGCATTCCATCCGGTCCTGGGGACTTGTCCACCATCAGTCCCGCTAGGCTATCAAGCACTACCTCTCTAGTGACAGTAATCGCATTCAGGCCCTCAACTCCTACCATCCTTCTATCTTTAATATCCGGCAAACTATTCGCGTCCTCCTCCGTGAAGACCGAGGCAAAAAACTTATTTCAGGCCTCAGCCATTTCCTCATCTCCCACCACTAAATTCCCCCTCTCATCCTCTAAGGGTCCAACATTCACTCTAGCCAGCCTCCTCTTCTTTATGTATTTGTAAAAACTTTTACTATCCTTTTTTATATTTAGCGCTAGTTTAGCTTCATAGTCTATCCTTTCTTTCTTTATCAACTTCTCCGTCATTCTTTGTTGATTTTTAAACCTCTCCCAATCTTCTACTCGCCCACTACTTTTAGCCACTCTAAACGCATCAGCTTTTAATTTAATACTCTCCTTTATTTCCTTCGATAACCACGGCTGATTATCCCTTCTCCTACATTCCTTCTTCACCATCGGAATATATTTCTGCTGACCACCGAAAAAGATCTCCTTAAAGATCTTGAATAACTTTTTTATTTCTGTCTTCACTGAGGAGGACGTGAATAATTTGCCGGGT
The DNA here is from genome assembly GCF_965287045.1 of Carcharhinus amblyrhynchos. NCBI lineage: Eukaryota > Metazoa > Chordata > Chondrichthyes > Carcharhiniformes > Carcharhinidae > Carcharhinus > Carcharhinus amblyrhynchos. Next base: position 76,595,079 of record NC_137336.1, on the reverse strand, counting down.
GTTAGAGATGGAAAGGTGGTAGGACTGGAGGGTCTCGATGACATTACTGTTACTAGAGAGGCGGTCCTCGACAGACTGGAGGGACTGATTGTGGACAAGTCCCCAGGACCGGATGGAATGCATCCGAGGGTTCTGAAAGAAATGGCGGAGGTGATAGTGGATGCCTTGGTGGTTATTTTCCAGACATCGCTGGATTCCGGGGAAGTGCCGGAAGATTGGAAAACGGCTAATGTTACGCCGTTGTTTAAGAAGGGTGCCAGGCAAAAGGCAGGGAATTATAGGCCGGTTAGTTTAACGTCTGTTGTAGGTAAAATGTTAGAATCCGTCATCAAGGAGGAAATAGCGAGGCATCTTGAGAGGAATTGCTTGATAGAGCAGATGCAGCACGGTTTCGTTAAAGGGAAGTCGTGTCTGGCAAATTTACTGGAGTTCTATGAGGATGTGTCTAGGGCGGTGGATAGAGGAGAGCCGGTGGATGTGGTCTTTCTTGATTTTCAGAAGGCGTTTGACAAGGTGCCTCACAAGAGGTTATTGCAGAAGGTCAGGGGACATGGAGTTGGGGGTAGGGTGTTAGCGTGGATAGAGGATTGGTTGTCAAATAGGAGGCAGAGAGTAGGGGTCAATGGGTGCTATTCGGATTGGCGGATGGTGACTAGTGGAGTGCCTCAGGGGTCGGTGCTGGGGTCTCAGCTATTTACCATTTATATAGATGATCTGGAGGAGGGAACCGAGTGTATGGTGTCGAAATTTGCTGATGACACCAAGATTGGTGGAATGGCAAATTGTGCGGAGGGTGTGGAGAGTCTACAGAAGGATCTAGATAGGCTGGGCGAATGGGCCAGGAACTGGCAAATGGAATTTAATGTTGGCAAGTGCGAGGTGGTCCACTTTGGTAGGAAGGATTATTACTTACGTGGAGAAAAACTGCAGCAGGCGACGGTGCAGAAGAACCTCGGGGTCCTTGTGCATGAGTCGCAAAAACACAGCTTGCAGGTGCAGCAGGTGGTCAGGAAGGCGAATGGGATGCTGGCCTTCATAGCGAGGGGGATTGAATATAAAAGTAGGGAGGTCTTGCTGCGGCTATATAGGGCATTGGTGAGGCCGCAGCTGGAGTACTGTGTGCAGTTTTGGTCGCCGCACTTACGCAAGGATATTTTGGCCTTGGAGGGAGTGCAGAGGAGGTTTACTAGGCTGATGCCGGAGTTAAGGGGGTTGAGCTATGAGGAGAGGCTGAAAAAATTAGGCTTATACTCGTTAGATTTTAGAAGAATGAGGGGAGATCTCATTGAGACGTATAAGATGATGAATGGGATGGATAGGATAGAGGTGGAGAGACTCTTCCCGCTCAGAAAGGACAGTAGGACTAGGGGACACAGCCTCAAGATAAAGGGGGGGCGGTTTAGAACGGAGTTGAGGAGGAACTTCTTCACGCAAAGGGCGGTGAATCTCTGGAATTCTCTGCCTGTTGAAGTGGTGGAGGCTACCTCGCTAAATATTTTTAAGACGCGGGTTGATGGGTTTTTGATAAGAGAGGGGATTAAGGGTTATGGAGAGAGGGCGGGAAAGTGGAACTGAGCCACGACAGATCAGCCATGATCTTATTGAATGGCGGGGCAGGCTCGAAGGGCTAGATGGCCTACTCCTGCTCCTATTTCTTAGGTCCTTATCCTCCACTGTTCCTCAGCTGTCCTACCTACCAATCTGTGCCCCCAATCTACATTCGCCAATTCCTCTCTTATCCTATCGTACTTCCCTCTGTTCAAACAGAGGACACAGATTCGGGACCCTACTTTCTCATCCTCCATCTGCATCAAAAACTCAACCATACAATGATCACTCGTCCCAAGAGGGTCCCTCACAACAAGATCCCTAATTCTTCCTGCCTTGTTACACAACAGTAGATCTAAGATAGCTCACTCCCTCGTCGGTTCCATCACACACTGTTCAAGGAAACTATCCCTACAGCATTCCAAGAACTCTTCCTCAAGCCCACCGCGTCTGACTTGGGTCAACCAATCAATATGCTGATTGAAATCCCCCATAATTATCGCCGTTCCATTTCTGTGCGCATCATTTATTTGCTTGTTTATAGCCCACCCCACCTCCAAGTTATTATTTGGGGGCCTATAGACCACACCCACCAGCATCTTCCTCCCTTTACTGTTCCTTATCTCCACCAACGATTCCACATTCTGCTCTTGGGAGCTTATATCTTCCCTTACTAGAGCCCTGATATTATCCTTAATCAGCAAAGCTACCACCTCACCCCCCCCTTTTTCCTCCCGTCTCTCCTTCCTAAACACGTGATACCCCTGGACATTCAGCTCCCAGTCCCTGTCACCCTGCAACCACGTTTCCGTAATGGCCACCAGCTCATATCCATTTGTGCTAATCTGCGCCACCAGCTCATTCACTTTGTTCCAAATGATTCGTGCATTCAGGTAAAGTGTCCTTATCACAGCCTTTATCTGTACCCTATTTGAAGGAACGCTACCAACCTTTCTCATGCCCCCTCCTCCCTTTATTATTGGGACATCCTCAACATTTTCCCGCACCCGCACCCTCTTTTACTTTAGACACCCCCAGCACCCCCGCCCACAACCCCTCAACACCCCCCCAACCCGCCCACAACCCCTCAACACCCTGCCCCCCACCCCCCTCCTCCTCCCCCACCCCACCTCCCCTCCTCCCCCGCCCCCCCTGCCCCCCCAACACCCCCTCCCCATCCTCCCCCCTCCCCCCATCCTCCCCCCCAGCACCCCACTCCTCCCCCCCTCCAGCCCCCCTCCCCTCCTCCCCCCATCCTCCCCCCCAGCCCCCCTCCCCGCTCCTCCCCCCCAGCCCCCCTCCTCCCCATCATCCCCATCCTCCCTCCCCAGCCCCCCCTTGCCCATCCTCCCCCCCAGCCCCCCCTTCCCCATCCTCCCCTCCCCTCCTCCTCCCCCCCACTCCCCACCCCTCCCCTCCCACCCCCTCCCACCCCCTCCCCCCCACCCCTCCCCTCCCACCCCCTCCACCTCCCCTCCACCCCACCCACCCCCCTCCCCTCACCCCACCCCCCACCCCCCTCCCCTCACCCCACCCACCCCCCTCACCCCACCCCCCATCCACCCCCCTCCCCTCACCCCACCCCCCCATCCACCCCCCACCCCCCTCCCCCCACCCCACCCCTCACCTACCCCACCCCCACCCCTCACCCCCCCACCACCCCCACCCACCCCTCACCCCCACCCCACCCCCACCCCTCACCCCCTCACCTCCCCACCACCCCCCCCACCCCTCAAGGGTAGGTCGTGCCTTACTAACCTTATTGAGTTTTTTGAGAAAGTGACCAAAGAGGTGGATGGGGGTAAGGCAGTTGACATGGTATATATGGACTTTAGTAAGGCGTTTGATAAGGTTCACCATGGAAGGCTTCTGCAGAAAATGCAGATGTATGGGATTGAGGGTGATTTAGTTAATTGGATCAGGAATTGGCTAGCAGATAGGAGACAGAGGGTGGTGGTTGATGGTAGGTATTCGTCATGGAGTTCGGTTACAAGTGGTGTGCCTCAGGGATCTGTTTTGGGGCCACTGCTGTTTGTAAGTTTTATAAATGATCTGGATGAGGGTATAGTTGGGTGGATCAGTAAATTTGCTGATGACACCAAAGTCGGAGGAGTGGTGGATAGTGAAGAGGGGTGTCATAGTTTACAGAGAGACTTGGACAAGTTGCAGAGCTGGGCTGAGAGGTGGCGGATGGAGTTTAATGCGGAAAAGTGTGAGGTAATTCACTTTGGCAGGAATAACAGATGTGTAGAGTATAGGGCTAACGGTAGGACTCTGAATAGTGTTCATGAACAGGGGGATCTAGGTGTATGTGTACATAGATCCCTGAAAGTTGGGAATCAAGTAGATAAGCTTGTTAGGAAGGCATACGGTGTCTTGGCATTTATTGGTAGGGGGATTGAATTTAGGAGCCGCAACGTCATGTTGCAACTGTACAAAACTCTGGTGCGTCCGCACTTGGAGTATTGTGTGCAGTTCTGGTCCCCACATTATAGGAAGGATGTGGAGGCGTTGGAGAGGGTGCAGAGGAGGTTTACCAGGATGTTGCCTGGTATGGAGGGGAGGTCCTATGAGGAGAGACTGAGGGATTTGAGGTTGTTTTCGTTAGAAAGAAGGCGGCTAAGAGGGGACCTTATTGAAACATATAAGATGATTAGAGGTTTAGATAGGGTGGACAGTGATAGCCTTTTTCCTCGGATGGAGAAAGCTAGCACGAGGGGGCATAGCTTTAAATTAAGGGGTGGTAGTTATAGGACGGATGTCAGAGGTAGGTTCTTTACCCAGAGGGTGGTGAGGGATTGGAATGCCCTGCCTGCTGCAGTTGTAAATGTGCCTAGTTTGGGGGCGTTTAAGAGATCCGTGGATAGGTTTATGGATGGAAAGGGATTGGTTTAGGTTAGAGGGTCATTGCTTTTTAATTGGTCGGCGCAACATCGTGGGCCGAAGGGCCTGTTCTGCGCTGTAATGTTCTATGTTTACTCCACTCGCTCCAGCGAACAATTGGTATCTAATCGTGGGATTCGGTGTGGTTTATATATAGAATAACAGATACTCGGGAGTGAGTTACAGACTGGATTCTACTCGAGTGGTTTGGGTGGTTTACATAGAGAGTAACAGATACCCAGAGTCAGTTACAGATTGGCATCTAATTGAGGGGTTTGGGGTGGTTTATATATAGAACAATTCACCAGGGAGTGAATTACAGATTGGAATCTAATCAAGGGGTTTTTGTAGTTTATATATTGAAAACAAATATCCGGGAGTGAGTTACAGTCTGGAATCTAATTGATGGGTTCAGGGTGCTTTATATATAGAATAACTAACATCCGGGAGTGAGTTATAGAATGGAATCTAGTCGTGGGATACTGGGTGGTTTATATATAGAACAGGTCCCCGGGTGTGAGTTATGGACTGGAACCTAATCAAGGGGTTTTGGTATGGTTTATATATAGAACAACAGATACCCAGAGTGAGTTACAGACTGGAATCTAATCGAGGGGTTCAGATAGTTTATATATAGAATAACAGATACCCGGGAGTGAGAGATAGACTGGAATCTATTCGAGGGATTCGGAGTGGTTTATATATAGAACAACAGATACCCAGAGTGAGTTACAGACTGCAATCTAATCAAGGGGTTTGGGGTGGTTTGTATAGAACAATTGATACCCAGGAGTGAGTTACAGACTGGAACCTAATCGAAGGGTTTGGGTGGTTTATATAGAACAACAGATACCGGGGAGTGAGTTACAGACTGGAATCTAATCGAGAAGTTTGGGTGGTGAGACAGCAGGGAATTGTAGACCAGTAAGACAGGTGTTGATACTGTGGTAAAATCTAGAATCCATTATCAACGATTTTATAGCAAAACACTTGGAAAACAATGGCTAGATTGGACAAAGTCAGCATGGATTTATCAAAGGGAAATCATGCTTGATAAATTTAGTGGAATTCTTTGAGGATATAATTCATTGATGAGGGGAAGCCAGTGGATGTGGTTTATCTGGCCTTTCAGAAGTCCCACATAAGATATTAGGATATAAAATTGAAGCACATGGGATTGGAGGTAGTGTATTGAGATGGATAGAAAACTGGTTGGCAGATAGGAAACAAAGAGCAGGAATAAACAGGCCTTTTTCCAAATGGCAGGCAGTGACTAGTGGGATACTGCAGGGATCAGTGCTGGGACCTCCCAGCTATTCACAATATATATTAACGATTTAGTTGAGGGAACTAAATGTAACATTCCCAAATATGCAGATGACACAAAGCTGGGTGAGCTGTGAAGACAAGGCAGAGATCCTTCAGTGAGAGTGGGACAAGTTTAGAGAGTGGGTAAATGATCAATAGATATAGTATAATTTGGATAAACGTAAGGTTATCCACTTTGGTAGCACAAACAAGGCGGCAAATTAGTATCTGAATAGCCATAAACTAGAAGTGGAGAATGTGCAATAAGGCCCGAGTGTCCTTCACCAGTCGTTGATGCAGGTGAAGCAGGCAGTAACAAATTTAAATTGTATGCTGGCTGTCATAGCGAGAGGATTCGAGTACAGGAGCAGGGATATCTCACCTGGGCCTCACCTGGAATATTGTGTGCAGTTTTTATCTCCTGATCTGAGGAAGGATGTCCTTGCTCTAGAGGAAGTACACAGAAAGTTTACCACACTGATTCCTGGGATGGAGGGACTGATGTAAGAGGAGAGACTGACTAGGTTAGGATTATATTCGCTGGAGTTCAGAAGAATGCAGAGTAATCTCACAGAAACTAATAAATTTCTAAGAGGACTAGACAAGGTAGATACAAGGAGGATGTATCTCATGGTGGTAGTGCCCAGAACCAGGGATCACAATCTGAGGACACATGGTAGATCATTTCTGCACTCAGAGGGTGGTCAGCATATAGAATTTGCTACCCAGAAAGTAGTTGAGGCCAAAACATTGAATGTTTTCAAGAAGCAGTTACTTATAACTCTTGGGATGAAGCGGATCAAAAGATATGGAGGAAGGTGGATCAGGCGATGGAGTTAGATGAACATAATGAATGGCAAAGCAGGCTCAAATGGCTGAATGGCCTCCTGCTTCTAAGTTTCTATGTTAATTTATTTTATTGCCTTTTGAAAATTCGTACTTACATTTCTCTTGGTTCCATCTGTTCATTAACATATCAGACCACTCACTGATGTTTAGACTCTTTCAATCTCTCTGATTCTTTATCTAATCCAATGCCCTCGAGTGCCTTGATTAAACCTGCCTCCCCCACACTTCCAGGCCAGGCAGAGCACTCCAGACCCGAATGACTTTCTAAATGAAAATGTTTACTTCATGTCACATCTGATTCTTTTGTAAATCACTTTAAATCTGTGCCCTCTCGTTCTTGATCCTTTTGCGTTTGTGACAGTTTCTCCCTGTCTACTCTCTCCAGCTCCCTCATGATTTTGAGCAGCTCGATCAAATCTCCTCTAAGCCTTCTTCTGTCCAAGGAGAACAGTCCCAACCTCTCCAAGCCATCCTTATACCTTAAGTTTCTCATCCCTGGAACCATTCTTGTAAACCTCTTCTGCAATGTGTTCACATCCTTCCCAAACTGTACATAATACTCCCGCTGAGGTCTAACTAGTGTCTTGTATGAGTTCAGCATCTCTGGATCATTCTTGTAGTCTGTGTCTCTATTAATAAAGCCCAGAATACCATATGCTTTATTAACTGTTCTCTCCACCTAAACTGCCACCTTCAATGATCTATACACGTTTACACCTGGGTCCCTCTCCTCCTACATCGTCTTATGAATTTTACCCCTTATTTTGCATTGTCTGACCATATTCTTCTTACTATAATGCATCACCTCACACTTCTCCACATTGAAATTCATCTGCCAATTACCTGCCGCTTCACCAACTTGTCCATGTCCATTTGAAGCTCGGTCCTGTCCTCCTCCCAGTTTACAATACTTGAAAGATTTAAAAATTTGTACCATCTGAAAACTTTGAAATTGTTCCCTGCACACCAAGAGTGGAAAAGATTTGTGTGTGCCTCTTCCTTAGGCAGACCCAAAGCAGCAAAGAAAGGGTACAAGAGGGAGCACAGGCTGGGTAGAAAGCTCTCCTCAGCTCTCTGCTACGAGGGTTTTCTCCAATCCAGGTGATAAAAATCCAGGCTGATGTCTCCAGATCGTTAGTCCAGGCCTCTGTATTACTAGTTCAGTAACATAACCATTATGCCAGCTTATCTCATATAGAATACCTCCTCTGCACTCCCTCCAAGGCTCGAAGGGCTAGATGGCCTACTCCTGCTCCTATTTCTTATGTTCTTATTTCTTATGAAAATGGGAGAGTTCCGGATCCATTTTTTGTCGAGAAAAAAATTCAAATCTTATCACAAAAAAGTGAGGTAAAGTGTGATTGTCCCAGCAGGGAGAGTGAGCAAAGTCAAAGTCAAAGCCAGCCTCTGACTGCAAGAGGCTGCTATTCCACATGCGCCTGATCTCCCAGCACTCTGTGTACAAGAGCATCAGGAAATTGTCACTCCTCTTGCCGCACCCTCATTCCAGGGTGTCTGGTGGGCATTGTCAGGGTTCCAGGCTGTTATTGCCCAAGGGATACTACTCATCCTTGCCCCCGAGCACCCGAGGAGGCCTCAATGGCCTCCAGTCCCATCTGCAATGCTGTCACATCAGGTTCCCGTTGCTGATGTCCACACGTGATCCTCACTAGTGAGGTCCTCCACCAGTAGGCCATTAAGGCAAGTGAGCCCAGACAATTGCATCCTGGGCTCGCTAATAATATTTAAATTTTTAAAAAATTATTTAAATTAGCCTCATTCTTTTCCCAGGGGCATGAGGCTGATTACACAGGCAATTCAGTGCCAGTATAATCATGAGGCGAGAAACCTGTTGGGTTCCCGATTTTTTTTGCCTCCATCGATGTCTATCCACGCCTATCAGACAACATGATGAGCTGGTAAGATCGAACACCTCCTGCCCCCCCTTGCCCCCTAAAGGCTTGATCTGATTGAGGGAATTGAAGATCATTTAAGAAGTTAAAAGAATGAAACTATTTCCTATGGTCAGGGGTATGGGGAATCCAGAACAAGGGGAAACAAACCTTAAAATGAGAGTTAGGGCAATCAGGGGTGATCTTAGGAAACACCTCTGAATGGTCTCCTCCTGTTTCTGTGCAAAAGGCCTCCTGTTAAAAACTATTGGAAATAGGAACAGAAGTAGGCCATTTAGCCCTCAAGGCTGCTCCGCTATTCAATTAAATCATGGCTGATTCAACATTTCTCACATCCACTTTCCTGCCTTTTCCTCATAACTTTTGATTCCCTTACTGATCAAAACTCTATCTATCTCAGCCATAAATATACACAAGGACTTTGCCCCTACAGCTCTCTGTGGCGAAGAGTTCCAAAGGCTCACAACACTCTGAGAAGAAATTCCTCCTCATCACAGTCTTAAAATGGCGCCCTTTATTCTGAGGCGATGCCCCCTGGTCCTCAACTCTCCCATGAGGGGAAACATCCTTCCAGCATTTATCATAAGTATCCATGTTTCAATGAGTTCACCTCTCATTCTTCTAAATTCCAAACAGTCCCAACTTGTTTAACGTCCTCATATGACAATCCCTCTATACAAGAAATCTACTGAGTGAACCTTTGCTGATTGCCTCCAATGAAGTAATCTATTTGCTTAAATAAGGGGACCAAAACTGATCACAATATTCCATATGTGGTTTCATCAGTACCTTGTACAGTTGCAGCAAGACTTCCCTACTCTTATTTTCCAACTGCCTTGAAATAAGAGCCAATATTCCATGAGCCTTCCTGATTCCCTGCTGTACCTGAGTACTGGCTTTTTGTATTTTGTGCACAAGTACCCTCAAGTCCCTTTGAGTTGGAGTTTTCCGCAGGTTTTCTCTGTTTAAATAAGACTCTGTTCCTTTGTTTTTCCTTTTAAAATGAACAACTTCACATTTTCCTACATCATACTCCATTTGCCAACTTTTTGCTCACTTACTTAACCTATCAATCTCTCTTTGTAAGCTGTTTCTACCCCTCTCATAACTTACCTTCCCACATATTTTTGAGTCACCTGCAGATTTGGCTGCAGTATATTCCTCCAGGTCATTAATATATAGTAAGCAATTGCAGTCAGCACTGATCCATGTGGAACACCACTGGTTACAGTCACCAATCTGAAAAACAACTCATTATCCTCACTCACTTTTTCTGCCCATTAGCCAATTCAATATCCACGCCAATATATTACCTCCAATAAAATGGGCATTTACAGGAAGGATGTGGAAGCTATTGAAAGGGTGCAGAGGAGATTTACAAGGATGTTGCCATGATTGGGTGGCATGCCTTATGAGGGAGCTCGGTCTTTTCTCCTTGGAGAGAGAGAGAGACGAAGGATGAGAGGTGACCTGATAGAGGTGTATAAGATGTTGAGAGGTATAGATTGGGTGGATTCTCAGAGGCTTTTTCCCAGGGCTGGAATGGTTGCTACATGAGGACACAGGTTTAAGGTGCTGGGGAGTAGGTACAGAGATATCAGGTGTAAGTTTTTCACTCAGAGGGTAGTGGGTGAGTGGAATCAGCTGCCGTCGGTGGTGATGGAGGCAAATTCAATAGGATCTTTTAAGAGACTTCTGGATGAGTACATGGGACTTCATAGAATTGAGGGTTACAGGTAAGCCTAGTAGGTAGGGATATCATCAGCGCAACTTGTGGGCTGAAGGGCCTGTTTGTGCTGCAGGTTTTCTATGCTGTATGTTCTATGTTAATTTATGACTTAATATTTTGTGAGGTATCTTGTCAAATGTCTTCTGAAAATCCAAATAAAACAAGTCTGCTGGTTTCCCTCTCTCCATTCTAGTTGAAACTTCCTTGAAAAACTCTCATAAATTAGTCAAACATGATTTTCCTTTCATGAAGCCATGCCGACACTGCTTGACTAGATTATAATTTTACAGATGTGCTGTGATTACATCCTTAATAATCATTTCCAACATTTTTCAAACAGTAGATGTTAGGCTAATCAGCCTATTGTTATCTGTTTTTTGCCTCCCTCCTTTTTTGAATCTGGTTGTCACATTGGAAGTTTTCCAATCCTTTGAACATAAGAACATAAGAAATAGGAGCAGGAGTAGGCCATCCAGCCCTTCGAGCCTGCCCCGCCATTCAATAAGATTGGTACTTCAACAGAATCCATTTGGAAAATTACAACCAGTGCATCCATTATCACTATAGCTACTTCTTTTAGGATCCTGGGGTGCAAACCATCCTGGACTTGGGAACTTAGTTACCTTCAGCCCCATTAGTTTGTCTAATATTACTTTTCTAGTGATGGAGATAGAACTTAATTCTTCCTTTGTATTCTTTAGTATCAACTGATATAAATATATGTTTAAATTCTCAGCTATTTCCTTGTTCCCCATAACTATCTCTCCAGATTCATTTTCTGAAGGGATTATGTCCACCTTGATCTGTCTCCTGCTTTTAAAGGCCTTACTGTCAGTTTTTATATTCCTTGCTAGTTTGCCCTCGTAGTTATTTTCTCCCTTTTTATTACCTTTTTTATCCTCCTTTACTGGATTCTCAATTTATCCCAGTCTTCAGGGCTTACTAGGATACATTTTTGCTAAAGTCATGAATTATCTCATTAAATATCTGTCACTGCTTGCTTATGGTCTTTCCTGCTAATTTATCTGCCCAGTTCACTTTTGCTAACTCTATTCTCATTTTATCGCAATTCCCTTTACTTAAGTTAAACACAGTTGTTTCAGACCCAAGTTCCTGTGAAATAGGCTTGAGAGGACCGAATGGCCTCCACCTATTCCCACATAACAGACTCAAGAGACAGTTCTCAAGAAGAGTTATACACACTCAAAATGTTAACTCTGTTTCTCTCACCACAGATGCTGCCAGGCCTGCAGAGTTTTTCCAGCATTTTTATTTCATATTTCCAGTATCTGTGATATTTTGGTTTTATTGCATTTTATGGCCTCCTCTCGTTCCTGTATAATAGGCTGGACAAGGGGCCGAATGGCTTCTTCCTGTTCCTGTGTAACAGGCTTGAGGGGACTGACTGGGCTCCTCCTAGTCCTGTGTAACAGGCTCGAGGGGGCTGACTGGGCTCCTCCTATTCCTGTGTAACAGGCTCGAGGGGGCTGACTGGCCTCCCTCTTTCTATAACGTCTGGGTCATTTACTAGTTCACCTCTCATTGATAAATTACAGTGGAAAGGGCTATACGTTACTCATGCTTAATAATTACTGTTTTTCAGGGTTGATTAGTTTGTTGTTATTCTGGTGATCACCTTTGAAAGAGAATCATGCCTTTGAAACAACACAGGAAATCCAGAGCACATTCAAAACTACTCAAGAAACAGACTACAATAGATCATTTTATAAAGAAGGTGAGTGAGTGGCAGATGTAATATGGGAATATGATGTTGTGGCAATAACAGACAGATGATTCAAACAGAGACAAGACTGAGCTCTGCTTTGTACAACATGTTCAGGAAAGATAGAGAAGGAAGAAAAAGAGGAGGGTTGGTCCACAATGAAAAATACATTTAATCTTAGGATCATAATATTCCCTCACTAGGTCTGCCGATTCCTGAAAGGTTTTGATATCTGGTGCCTGTGGGAAAATTAAGTTGTGAATAACAGCAAATGCCAACGGTCCACAAGCAGTCAGAATGACTCATTGCTTTTCATCAATGTTATTAGTACTAAAAATGTAACACATGCGTTCCACAAACTCTGCAGGGGTCAAAATAACCCAGTTTCCTGGACAAAGACACAATTCCTGAAAATGGCCAACCTAAAGTGAGGCTGGCTGCTAGTGAGCAGTTCTGTAGAGTCGTTCTTTTTCGCTAATGAACTAACTTCCCAGAGCTTGGTGTCCCTTCAACAGATTTCCTTTATTTTACACGTTTATCTCCATTCCTAAGAGTGCCTCAGGTAAAAAGTCAGAATCCAGTGTCTCAATAGACCTGGTACTCCTCATTATATACACAAGTGAAACTCTGGGCAACAATCATTACCTCAATCAGGGAGTTCATACTGCAATGGGCCCATCTCATGGGCCTTGTTGAGGTCATTACACTAGTGTCAACAGGGAAACATTTTGGGAACATCATGTCATAAGGCTTGAGGTATCACGACAGGTAGCAAGGATAAGGCCTTCTATTGGCATATAGATAGTAGACAGATCGTAAGAGGAGGGCAAAGGTTGAATCACTAAATTAGAACTCGGCTGTTCAGGAGTGATATAAGAAAGTACTTCTTCTGATATTAGGCGATTTAACCAAATAATCAGCCAGCCCTTAAGACATTTTCCAATACAACTATATAGTCATCAAATCCGTCTAAAACGTCCCTTCGGTAAATTACAGAGATTCTTTTTGACAGACTCATTTAACCTCTTTAAAGATCCCTTAATAAACCATACTCATTATTTCCCTGATAAGTAGTTGTAATAAACTATATTCATTATTTCTCTCAGAGTGGCTAAATGGAGATAAGATAAAGATGAGTTTTAATTGAATGGAAAAATCTAAATAGCCCTCACTGTTCGTACATTATAGGGTCAAGGGTCTGAACGCCCTCCTCCTGTTCCTGCGTAAAAGGATCAAGGAGATCAATGTTGTCCTCCTTTTCTGTGCAACAGTCTTGAGGAGCTGAATGGCCTCCTCCTGCTCACATATAACAGGTCAAGGGGCTGAACGGACTCCTTTTCCTGTGTACAGGCTGGAGAACGGGCTGAATGGCCTCCTCCTGTTCCTGTGTAACAGGCTGGAGAACAGGCTGAATGAGGCAACTTCCTGTTCCTGTGTAACAGGCCAGACAAGGGGTTGAATGAGGCCTCCTCCTATCCTGTGTAATGGGCTACAGAAGGGGCTGAATGTCTTCCTCCTCTATCCCTGTGTGACAAGCTGGCGAAGGAGCTCAATGTCCTCCTCCTGTTCCTGTGTAACAAGCTGGAGAAGGGGCTCAAAGGGACCTCCTCCTGTTCCTGTGTAAAAGGCTGGAGAGGGGCTGAATGGCCTCCTCCTGTTCCTGTAAATCAGGCTTGAGGAGCTGACTGGCCTTCTTTTGTTTCTGTGTATCTGCCTTTAGGGGCTGAATGGCCTCATTTTGTGGTTGTGTAACAGCCTTTAGGGGCTGAATGGCCTCATTTTGTGCCTGTGTATTTCCAGTGAATTTTCTGATTGTTCTCTCCTACAGGTGAACGATGAAAACCAAACTTCCATCACCCCAGCTTTGGGTAAAAAAGCTCGCACTGAAAGAAGGACACCTCTCTCTGAAAGCAATGGCTCAAATGATACCAGTAAAATGCCAGAGGCACCAGCAAGCAAAGTTACAGAGCACAATGAAGAGGACAGAGTGAAAGAATTCACATTCAACTTCCAAAAAACTAGCACAGAGTATGTGGCAAGAGGAAAACTGGATGAGAATTTATATTCTGTTCTGATGGCTTCTGAGGCATTTAAGGAAGCACAAGAGAAAAACGAGGGGAAGGAATTCCATTTCATCGGGAAAAGGGAATTAATAGGTGCTGTGAATCTGGGAATGCCGTGCAAATGTCTGCCAGAGAAAGCCCATTTTGAAGTGATATTCTATCGAGATAACAGTGAGATGCATTATCGAACTGACAATCCTTGAGGCAAGGAGTGTGTCATATTCCATATCAGCAGCACTGGAAAATTGGCTGGCGGACTTAACACAACACCAAAATGTGTCATCAAGAGCAAGTCTCTGAGACGCAGTAGACATGAACTGTGCGTTTACGCCTTTGCAGGCGAGACTATCCGAGAAGCTCTGTCTAAGGATGGGAGGTTCCTGCCTACAATTGAGCAGTCAATGCGGAACCTGTTCGAAGGGCAGAGATGTATACAGTCCAGCGACACTGTGAATGCCCTCCACAATAAGCACTTTGAAGTTCAACTGAGCAACAAAATGATCAAAGCAGAAAGCAAAGCAGGTAGTGCCAGTCCTAGGGAGAAGCAGCAGGAGGAGAATGTGCCAGAGGAAGGGAATGAGCTGCTCCGTGAGCTGAAAAAACAGGTTGATCAAAGTCTAGGAAATGGAAAAAGCATTAAGTACCATCGAAAGCAATGGAATTTGTTAAAGGAAGATTTTGGGAAGCTCACAAGTGATGGAGTTCCCATTACTATCCATGACATGCTGGTCCAATTGAGTAAGGCTGTTGGATTCATCAAATGGAATAATAATGGGAATGAAGGTACTGCCTCTTGCTTCCACCACTATAATGGCTACATTCTAACTTGTCATCATGTTGTGAAGATGATCGTAGGAAATGGGGTGCCTGAGAATGAGTGGGGGGCCGTAATAGAGAAATGTACTAAGATAAACTTTACCTACAAAGAGGACCATCCTACCGGTGACTGGTATAAAGTAATGCCGTGGTTCGAGGTGTACTGTCCAGATCTTGACTACGCAGTGCTAAAACTAAAGGAATCACAATTTCTACCAGCTCTGTCACGCACTGTAATCTCCCCACCCAGTAATGGAGCGGTCTACATTATAGGTCACCCTACAGGGGCTCGCAAATCCACCGACACTTGCAAGGTCATTCCCTTTGATCAACGAAACGTTGGATACTATATGCAGCTTTTCACTATGTTTACTTTCAGAGAAATTCAAAATCCAGACAGAATTACCTACAACAGTTGTTTCTTCCATGGCGCCTCTGGTTCTGCAGTGTTCGATTCCTCTGGTCAACTTGTGGGGATGCACGCTGGAGGATATACATATAAAATCGGCTCCAAGATGAACAGTGTGATTGAATTTAGTCCAACCATTAAATCCATTGCGGCCCACATGGAAAAACACCATCCAGGATTTGAAAGGTCATTTTTTCTCACTCATCAGAATGAAACCCAGGACAAGCAGAACGTATCATCCAATGACCAGGAGGAAGTTCCAATGGATGTCGAGTAAATGGAAGCAAGCAATCAAGCTTTAAAAGGGCAGATTTAAAATTCCTACCCTTGTTACGTTGGTGCCACCCTTGCCTTCATACTCTGTTATTTCAAGATTACCTTGGTTGGTCTCCCTCACCCAACATCTCTCTGTAAAATCACCCAAAATACTCCAGTTTATACGCTGACTTGCACACATTATTTAAAAGCCTCATTCATCATTACCCCCTTGTACTCACAGAACGACACAACAGATTCCAGCGCTATCGTGATTCAGTTTAAAAATTCTCAGTTGTGATTTTAAACCTCTCTATAGTCTCAACAGCCACCTCCAACTTGACAACCTTTGAGATTTTCGCATTCCTTGAATTCTGACCTCTAATTTCCATTGCTCCGCTGGGGGACTTAAGATTGAAGCAGCAAAAAGTAAGTTCAGGAATTTCTTCCCTATCTCTTTTTCTTTCTGTTAGGTTGGCACAGTGGTTAACGTAGCGCCAGGGACCTGGATTCAATTCCAGCCTCGGCTCACTGTCTTTGTGGAGTTTGCCCATTCTCCCTGTGTCTATGTGTGTTTCTTCCAGGTTCTCCGGTTTCCTCCCACAGTCTAAAGATGTGCAGATTAGGAGGATTAGCCTTGGTAAATTGCCCCTTAATTTCCCAAGTTATGTAGGTAAAGTGGATTATGGGTTATGGGGATCGGACAGGCCTGGGTAAGCTGCTGAGTCAGTGCAGACTCAATGGGAGTAATAGCTTCATTCTGCAGTATAGGAATTTTATAATTCTATATTTCATTCTTCCTTTGAGATGTTGCTTGGCCATGTCGAGTCATAATAACTCAATAGGTGATTAATTCAGCCCATCAAATCCATACCAACTCTGCAGTCCAATCTGTCCCAGTTCCCCCATTTGGGTGGGTGGGGGTGGGGCGGCAATTCTCCCAAAAACACTGAATTGGTGGGAAAATTGTTCTACATTACGACTGCTTTTTCAGTCAGCTGCAGACCTGAATCTCCCCACTCCATGCAATGCAGAGGTCACAATCGTGAATATCATTAAAACCCCAGGTGGTAGGAGGGGAACTTATTCATGCCAGAATTTGACAGTTCTGGAGCTCTGCGCCAGCGCAGTAGCCCCGATTTTCTCAGACTCCCCAGGACCAGTTCGATTGCTGGCCAGCCCAGGACCACTGCAGTGCTGCCCCTCCAGCCTCCCCACAGCCTGATCGGGGCCCTCATGACAATTTCCAGGCTAGCTCTGACCCTCCCTCGCCCCAGAGCGGCTTGATGTCCAGCCCACCCTCCAGCAGTGGCAATCCACCCCCCCCCCCCCCCCCCCCCCCACCCCCCCATCCTAGGGAGGCAGGCCCCACCCAACGGAAGGCAGCCCAGACCGAAACCCATGCAGAGTGGCAGTGGGACCCCCCAACTCCACCAATCGCCCCCTAGGCCATGCCTACAAAAGGCCCTGCCCCCTGCACATGGGCACTTTGCCCTCTGGGCAGTGCTGGGGCACAGGCTGGCACTGCCAAGGTATCCATGCCCAGGGGGCACCACCCCTGCCAATCAACCCCCTGGGAGGTCCCAATTGCCCCCCTCCCCTCCTTTACCCTGAACGTGGGAAGCTACTCTAAACTCTGCTGGAGTGGAAGATACTATTGGGCCTGGCAAATTCCAAGCTGGGCTCAATAATCAGATACAAAAAATATTTAAAATATATTTTTAAAAGATTCAAATGGCTTACCTCTCTTCCTGACGGTTTCCAGCACAGTCTCGACAAGAACTGTTTGCTGGCTCTGGGAGATACGCATGCATTCCCAACGCATGTGCAAGTCCTGCAAAACTGCCGATTCTCCGGGCCAGATCCGCCAGAAGAGTTGTGGTTGTGATGGAAGAATCGGGTTCTTGATCTCTTCAGCACTGTTCAGTTTATTTCCCACAAATACCCATCCATTCTTTTTGAATTCATTGATCACCTCCATTCTCATCATCCTCATTGGCAGTGAGATCTTTAACACATTCTTCCTGTATGCAGTGTACAGTTCTGGTCACCCTATTATAGGCAGGATATTATTAAACCAGAAAGAGTGCAGAAAATATTTACTAGGATGCTACGGGACTTGATGGTTTGAATTATAAGGAGAGGTTGGATAGACTGGGGCTTTTTTGGAGCGTAGAAAGCTGAGGGGTGACCTTATAGAGGTCTATAAAATAATGAGGGCTTAGATAAGGTAGATAGTCAATATCTTTTCCCAAAGGTAGGGGAGTCTAAAACTAGAGGGCATGAGTTTAAGGTGAGAGGGGAAAAATTCAAAAGTGTCCAGAGGGGCAATTTTTTTAAACAGAGGGTGGTGAGTGTCTGGAACAATCTGTCAAAGGTAGTAGTAGAGGTGGGTACAATTTTGTCTTTTAAAAAGTATTTAGATAGTTACATAGATAAGATGGGTATAGAGGAATATGGGCCAAATGCAGGCAATTGGGATTTGCTTCGTGGATTTAAAAAAAGGGCAGCATGGACAAGTTGGGCCGAAGGGCCTGTTTCCATACTGTAAATCTTTATGACTCCTCACATGTCCCCTGCACCATGATGCCACAAACTCATTGGAGGGAATTTGGTCATCCTGTCTGCCACAGGAATCATGGCGGGAGAAGGAGCGGACCACGTAAAGGTCCATTGACCTTGGATGGGATTTTCCGGTTTTGGGGCAAGCACAGCCATCAAGTCCTGCCCACTGTATCACCAAATTCTTACATCAGCTAATTAACAGCTTTTCTTTATCTACCTTATCTAAACCTGTCACAGTCTTCTGCACTGGTATCAGAAAATCTCTTAACTTCACTTGGTCCGGGGAGAGAGTCTTCATTTAACCTTGTAATAAAAGGGAAAGATTGCTGAATTAGGAAGCGAGAGGACTGGTTACTGCAAAAACATGAGTTCAAATCCCACAACTGCATCTGAAAATTGAAGTTTAATTATTAAATCTGTAATGAAAAGCTAATCAAGTGATACCTTGAGATTGGGCATCAAAAATACATCAAAAGTATGAAGTAATGCGGGAAAGCAGTATTGAGGGAGACAATCAGCCATGATCTAACTGAATGATGGAGCAGACTCGGGCTGAATAGCCTATTCCTGTTCCTGTGCTCTGAACTTAATGCACAATTTGTAAAGTTTTTTAGAAACAGCTCCTTTAGTTGAAAAACACTATTGTTGGGTTACAATTAATACATTGCCCTTTACAATTTCTAATTTTACTGGGAATAAGTAACAACAACTTGCATTTGTATTGCACCTTCAACATCATAAAAAGTCCAAGTCTCTCCACAGGAATGTTTGTCAGATAAAAATTTGATACTGAGCCATGTAAGCCGCCATCAGGACATGTGTACTGGGGACAAACAGTAAAATATGATTTGAGGTGCACAGCACTGCTCGAACACTTAATGAGTACTTGGCTTTAGTGTTGACGAAGGAAGAGAATGCAACCAAATATTGGTCAAAGTGGCAATGATGCAGGTAATGGATGGGGTGAAAACTGAAACAAAGGATATATTTTAAAGGCTGACTGTGGTTAGGGTGGATAGGTTGCCTGGTTCAGATAGTTTGCAGCCCACCCAAGTTGTTATGGAACTGGGGGTGGAGTTCAGAATGATGCCAGATATTGCAAATCTGATACCATTGTTCAAGAAAGGATGTAAGGACATTCTTGGTAAATTACAGGCCAGTCAGTTTAACATCAGTAGTGGGTAAGGTTTTAGAAATAATCAGTAAAACAGAAATCAACGGTCACTTGGAGGAGCTTGATTTTAGTAAGGAGAATCAACATGCCCTGTAAAAGACAGGTGGTTCTGGCCATGGGAAAGGCTTTTAAATAATGGGTGCAAGTCAGCATACAAACTGGAGTATTTTAGGTGATTTTACAAAGAAGGTTGATGAAAAACAATGAGTGGATGCTGTTTATGTAAATTTCAAGAAAGCATTTTACTAAGTACCATGTACAAAAGGAGACAAAACTGTAACAAAATTCCAGATATTTAAAATATGTACCAAGTGTTATCAGAGGGACAGCTTAGAAGGATAAACAAACCAGCAAAAGCAAAAACAAAACAGCTTAATGAAAAGAAAATCAAGATGATAGTTCAATTGGTTTATCAAAAACTTCACTGCAGTCTTCATTTTAATTACATTCACAAATGATACAGCATGGCAAGAGACCACTCTATATAACAACCTTTTTGAAACAATTATCCAAATAATCTCACTCTCCTGCACCTTCCCCATAGCACCGTAAATCATTCTCCATTCTGTTTCATTTGTCAATCACCTTAAATCTATGGGTGCGATTTTCTCAGCTTGTTGCACTGTGAGTAGCACGACAGGCCAGGAAATGTCAGTGGGGGTGCTGAAGCCAGATTTGTAACCCGCATCCAGCCAATCATGACTTTCCCAAGCCATTTTTTATGGCGTATGCATCTCACAATGAGGTTGATTACTATATTTAAATCTCAATTTCAATCTTATTAGCAAACCTGGGACAGTATCATCCAGGCTTGCTAATGCTCCCCGCCGCAGGGAGAGGTTCCCGGGGGGAACCAGGCATGATGACCACTTTGGTGGGGGCGCAGGCCATTGCGGCCCTCACAGAGTTGGTAACAGGGTGTGCTTCTTGGGCAGTGTCAGTCTGGCACACTGGCATTGTCCACCGGTATCGGTATCCTCCCACATTCTGGTGCAGGGCGGTCAGTCCGTCCACATTGGCGTAATTAATGTCCGAGCCGCGATCCAGAAGCTTCTTGACCACGTCCGTGTCCCCTCATTGTCCACCGGGCAGTGCCAGGGGTGGGTAGGCCGATCATTGGTGGTGGAGAGGGGTTTCGCTGCACACTCTGCATTATGGATCGTGGGGGTGGGGAACAAGGAAGGGGCATATTCAGTTCTGGAATTCTATGCCTTGAGGAGGGGTGGGGGGTCGGGGCTGGACATGGAGGATGGGAAGGGGAGATTTGGGCTGGCCATGGGATGGTGGGGTTTGGTGCTAGCCTAAGGGGCTTAGTCAACGGGGCAGTGGATCAGGGGAAGCCAGTGACTGGGGAGCAGTGGCCCACTCAGCACTGTGCTGCTGGTCTCTCCAGTGGCATCAGTCCCTCCACCCCCTTACCAGCGTGAATCCCCCAGCAGATTCTGTGAAGCAGAGTGCTGGAAATCCAACAGACTGAGTATGCCAAAAAACGGGCGGGAAAATCTCCCATTTTCCTACCCATTGAACACATCATATCTTCTACTTCCTGATCTTCCTGCCCACTGGCAATCATTTCTCCTTGCTTACTTAATCAAAGCAGTTCAATGTCTCTAGTGAATCTCCTCTTAACGTTCCCTATTTCAAAGAACAATCCCAGCTTCTCCAGTGCTTTACTGAAAGCCGCGATCAAGCTTTCTGACTATTGTTGAAAAAAAGAGACAGACTGAAAAAGATGTTCGCCTCACATGCGTCAGGACAGAAGCAAGAGTACAAAATTTCAAAGGAAATAAAGTTTATACTGTGTGATCATGCAACAAATGCAAGCCCAGTCCTCTCCCAGTGATCTTCACTGGATGGGATTGATGGTGCAGGCTCGATAGACTGAATGACCTTCTGCATTGTAGGAATTCTATGATTCTGCTGTCATCCTGAGTTGCCTCCCATCAACATTTCAGCTGTTGTCATGGAACAGACCTTCACCAGGTAGCCACAACAACAAGAGCATAGTAGAGATTGTGGTGCTTCATCGGGGAGGCTCACTGACCAATTGATCAAAACCTGTCACCAGCTGCAAATCATGATGCAAGAATGTGATGGAACATTCTACACTTATTTGGAAGGGCAGCCATGATACGCAGAGGTTCCACACCACCCTAGGTGCAATGTGTTTGATCACTCTGTCCCTTGAACTGCTTGCCTCAATACAGTGTATGGACAAAATGGACGCACTACAGAAACTTGCCAAGGTTATCCTGACAACGCCTCGCTCCCCTGCAACCTCAAAGAACAATGGCAATATCGTAGGGACACTGCCACCTCCAGGCTCTGCTCCACTAACATACACTAGCCTAACTTAAACACATCACTGTTCCTTTGCTGTGGCTAGGTCAAAATCTGGAGCACCTTGTCTAACACTGTGCTGTGG
Organism: Carcharhinus amblyrhynchos; assembly: GCF_965287045.1. Taxonomy (NCBI): domain Eukaryota; kingdom Metazoa; phylum Chordata; class Chondrichthyes; order Carcharhiniformes; family Carcharhinidae; genus Carcharhinus; species Carcharhinus amblyrhynchos. Next base: position 76,573,419 of record NC_137336.1, on the reverse strand, counting down.
GTCCATACACAGCATGTGGACTGCAGTATTTCAAGGAGGTAGCTCACCACCTTCTCAAGAGATGCAGACTTAAATATTGATCTTTCCAGGTTCAGGGGGAAAAAAGTTAATCACAAGTTCTCGATAGAAGGTTTTGAAGATATTGTGAAGCAGCAGTTAAGAAACAGAAATGTTATATTTTTTAAGAACATTAACAGAACAGGTAATCATGAACTGATGTCTCATTTAAAAAGGGAGGAACAGTGGAAATGGATCTTTACTCTGTATCTAACCCTGTCCTGTACTGATTTTGGAACTACTTGATGGGGACAATTTCACTTAAGGATCCCACACATCCCAGACATTCTCGCTTCCACCTTCTTCCGTCTGGAAGAAGGTACAAAAGTCTGAGGTCACGTACCAACTGACACAAGAACAGCCTCTCTCCTACTGTTATCAGATTTTTCAATGGACCTATCTTGCAATAAGTTGATCTTTCTGTACGCACTAGCTATGACTGTAACACTACATTCTGTACTGTTTTCCTTCTCTAGGAAAGGTATTCTTTGTATAGCATGCAAGAAATAATACTTTCATCTGTATGTTAATTCATGTGGCAATAATCAAATCCAACAATGTAGAGGGAGCTTTACTCTGTATCTAACCCCATGCTGTACCTGTCCTGGGGGTGTTTGATGGGGACAGTGTAGAGGGAGCTTTACTCTGTATCTAACCCCGTGCTGTCCCTGTCCTGGGAGTGTTTGATGGGGACAGTGTAGAGGGAGCTTTACTCTGTATCTAACTCCATGCTGTACCTGTCTTGGGAATATTTGACAGGGAGCTTTACTCTGTATCTAACCCTGTTCTGGGAGTGTTTGATGGGGGACAAACAAGGGATCTTTACTCTGTGTCTAACCCCATACTGTCCCCGTCCTGGGAGTGTTTGATGGGGACAGTGTAGAGGGAGCTTTACTCTGTATTTAACCCTGTGCTGTTCGTATTCTGGGATTGTTTGATGGGGAAAGTTAGAGAGAGATTGAATCTGTATCCAGCACTGTGCTGTTCTGCATTGCTTTGCATTATCATTTCTAGTGTGATAGTTTGTTGACAATTCACGCTTTTGAACATTTTATCAATAAAAACTTTCCTGAATTAATAAAAGAGCTTGCCTTACTACAGCATCTTACAAAATGTCAGGCACTCACAAAGTGCTTCACAGTCAATATATCCGGAACTAGTCAGCCAATTTGTACACAGCAAGCTCCCGTGAATACCAATGTGAAGTTAACAAGATGGTCTATGTTTCAGTGATGCTGATTAAGGCAAAAAATATAAGCCCCAGGACATGAGGAAGATGTCCTGTTCGCTTTAAAATAATGGCCATGGACGGGATGGGCCTTGGTAAGATGCCTTCAGTACCTATACACCTTTGGTGTTTCAAACCTCGTAATTTGTTTACGTTCAATGAAGTTAGTTTCGTGGGCCCACATTTCTGTTTTGCAAAATAATACAACAGATCCCAAAAATATTAAAAATAGAAATATGACTCATCACAACCCCAGTGATGGCAAATCAAGGGCAACGGATACTTGGAAAGGTGATCTCCCAAACATTTTAGGTACCTGTCCATACTCCACTGGTCAGTAGAGTATATTCAGCGTCTAGAAACAGGGTATATCAATGGGTACTAATAGGGGTAAGAGTTCTACCCTCACTCGGAAGAAGGCAAAGAGCTGCCTGATATCCCAACCAGCTTGAGGACAGAAAGAATAAGATTTCCAGTGGAAAAGAGTGAAACATGACTCACTCAGAGTTACAGAAGTCAGCTGCTTTTTTTTGCTGTAAGTGAATTGCTTGCCACTGTCACGAATAGGGTTGCCAACTCTGACTGGAATATTCCAGGAGACGTGACATCACAGAACACAGTGACGTGGCAAGAGTGGGTTCTTAGTTTACGAGAACATAAATAACATTTCTTCCTCCTCTCCTCTTACTGTTTTCAATACACGATAATGGGGAAAGGGGGTTCGGGGTGGTGGAAAGCATCAGCAACAAGAAAATCTCAATTTCAGCTCAGCTACTTAGCTTCTGTCACAGCTGGATCCAACTGCTCCTCTCACCCTGAATCTCAATGTCTGGCATTTCACTTGACAAGTCATTCCCCACACACTACCCGCCACCCCTCCCCCCACATCCCCAAACCCTCACACTACAGTATCCTTTGAAATGCTCCGACCTTACCCACAGCTGGGATTCTCCAACACCAATGTGGTGGAATGGAGTTTTGGTTGAGTGCCAAATTTTCCGTTCTTTCTGGCAGCGGAGGCGGAGAGAATGCGACCAGAGAATCCCAGGCGTAGTCTTCTTGCTGCCCAGTGCCAAGGAGAGAAATCATTGGCCCCGATGCTTCTCCAGTTTCTGGGCAACTTGTGCCTCATCCCATCTCCCCAGCCCCACTGTAACCCTCCCCCTCAATCATGCATTTTTTATTCTTCTTTCAAGATTCACCAATCAATTTACCTAATCACAGAAATATCCTAATTAAATGACAACGCCCATTTTTAGCATCTGTTTACAGATATCACCCAATATATATGCAGCATGGCTCATTAATATAAATAGTAGTGACAATGTAATGCCGTGGTAGCTTTTGTGTGTTCCATAGGTGGGTGATTCCACTAAACAAATCTAAGTACAAATTCTAATTTAGTAGCACCGTGCAACATAATTAATGTGACAGGAAAATATCTCATTTAGTTATTTATAACACTGCAAGCAATAGCACTGATTTTAGTGACTCACTCAGACCTCATTGACATGTCTGAACCTTGCACACGGACACACTGACAGTAAACTCATATTTTTGGGAAATATTCAATATCTGGAACCAGATAAACCGTACACGATATTTTCAATTCTGTGGAAGTAGAAGACTTTCTCTTGCCTGCGTGTATAATATTCATGATGTGGGTATGCCGGCGTTGGACTGGCGTAAACACAGTAAAAAGTCTGACAACACCAGGTTTTAGTCCAACCGATTTATTTGATAATAGACTCACAAGCTTTCGGGGTTAGCCCCTTCGTCAGGTGAATGGAGAGTTCTGGCCTCAGACAGAGCATATAAAGCACAGGCAGTTTAGAGATTACTGATTAGAATGCGAATCCTTACACCAGGGGCTAACCCCGAAAGCTTGTGAGTCTATTATCAAATAAATCGGTTGGACTAAAACCTGGTGTTGTCAGACTTTTTACTGTGTTTACGCCAGTCCAACGCCGGCATACCCACATCATGACTGGCCTCCAGCCAGAAAAGGTCCCCTCGACAACTATTCTGTCTCCTACTGCCCAGCCAGTTTTCGATCCACCTAGCTACCTGTCCTTGTATCCCATGTGCCTTAACTTTTTCTACCAGCTTACCGTGAGGGACTTTGTCAAACACCTTACTGAAATGCATATAGATGACCTCAACGGCTCGCCCATCGTCAACCGTTTTTGTCACCTCCTCAAAGAATTCTACCAGATTCGTAAGGCAAGACCTCCCCCGAACAAAGCCATGTTGTGTATCCCTAATCAGATCGCAACGCTCCAAATGCTCATACATCCTATCCCTAAGAATTTTTTCCAATAATTTTCCTACCACCGATGTCAAACTCACTGGTCTATAATTACCAGGGTTATCCCTACTACCCTTTTTAAACAGCAGTACCACATTAGCTACCCTCCAGTCTTCTGGGACCTCACCTGTATCCAAAGAAGAGACAAAGATTTGCGTCAGAGGCCCAGCAATTTCATCTTTCACCTCCCTAAGCAGCCTGGGATAAATACCATCAGGCCCTGGAGCTTTATCCGTTTTTATGCTACCTAAATCCCTTAGCACTTCCTCCCTCGTAATGGATATTTCCTTCCACTGATCTACAGCTCCCTCCAAGACACTACACAACACCAAACCCCTCTCCTTCGTGAATACCAACGCAAAGTATTCATTCAGGATCTCCCCCATTCCCTCAGACTCGATGCATAGCTCCCCTCCTTTGTCCCTAAGAGGACCAATTTTCCCTCTAACCACTCTCTTGCTCCTAATATAAGAGTAAAATGCTTTTGGATTTTCCTTAATCCTATCAGCCAAAGCCATTTCATGCCTTCTTTTCGCCCCTCTAACTCCCCTTTTTAGCTCCCTCCTACTCTCTCTATATTCCTTCAGCGCACTCTCTGTTCCCAGTTGTTTCGACCTAACATATGCCTCACTCGTCTTCCTGACCAAGTCTTCGATACCCCCTGTAATCCACGGCTCTCTAAGCCTGCCTTTCCCATCCTTCCTCTTTGCCGGCACATGCCTTTCCTGCAACATTTTCAGTTTGCCCTTAAAAGCCTCCCACTTACCATGTATGGGATTGGGGGTGATCTAGGGAACTGGATTAGGAATTGGCTAGCGGATAGGAGACAGAGGGTAGTGGTTGACGGTAAATATTCATCATGGAGTTCGGTTACAAGTGGTGTGCCTCAGGGATCTGTGTTGGGGCCACTGCTGTTTGTGATTTTTATTAATGATCTGGATGAGGGTATAGTTGGGTGGATCAGTAAATTTGCTGATGACACCAAAGTCGGAGGTGTGGTAGATAGCGAGGAAGGGTGTCATAGTTTGCAGGAAGACTTAGACAGATTGCAGAGCTGGGCCGAGAGGTGGCGGATGGAGTTTAATGCAGAGAAATGTGAGGTAATTCACTTTGGTAGGAATAACAGATGTGTTGAGTATAGGGCTAACGGGAAGACTTTGAATAGTGTGGAGGAGCAGAGGGATCTAGGTGTATGTGTACACAGATCCCTGAAAGTTGGGAATCAAGTAGATAAGGTTGTTAAGAAGGCATACAGTGTCTTGGCGTTTATTGGTAGGGGGATTGAATTTAGGAGTCGTAGCGTTATGTTGCAACTGTACACAACTCTGGTGCGGCCGCACTTGGAGTATTGTGTGCAGTTCTGGTCCCCACATTACAGGAAGGATGTGGAGGCTTTGGAGAGGGTGCAGAGGAGGTTTACCAGGATGTTGCCTGGTATGGAGGGGAGATCCTATGAGGAGAGGCTGAGGGATTTGGGGTTGTTTTCGCTGGAAAGAAGGCGGCTAAGAGGGGATCTTATTGAAACATATAAGATGATTAGAGGTTTAGATAGGGTGGATAGTAATAGCCTTTTTCCTCTGATGGAAAAATCTAGCACGAGGGGGCATGGCTTTAAACTAAGGGGGGGGTAGTTATAGGACGGATGTCAGGGGTAGGTTCTTTACCCAGAGGGTGGTGAGGGATTGGAATGCCCTGCCTGCTGCAGTTGTAAATGCGCCTAGTTTGGGGGCATTTAAGAGGTCTGTGGACAGGTTTATGGACGAAAAGGGATTGGTTTAGGTTAGTGGGTCATTGTTGTTGTTTTTTTTTAACTGGTCGGCGCAACATCGTGGGCCGAAGGGCCTGTTCTGCGCTGTAATGTTCTATGTTCTAACTGTGGACTTGCCAGCTAACAACCCCTCCCAATCAGTGTCCTTCAGCTCCCTCCTAATCCGGCTATAGCTCGCCTTCCCCCAGTTCAGAACCCTCCCCTTCGGACGGCACTCATCCCTTTCCATTTTTATCCTAAAGTAGACGGACTTATGGTCACTGTTAGCCACATGTTCGCCTACCTCAACCTCAACCACCTGCCCCGGCTCATTACCCAACACTAAATCCAGTATAGCCCCCTCCCTAGTCGAGCTAGTTACGTACTGCTCCAGGGACCCTTCCAACACACATTTTACAAACTCCTCTCCCTCCATACCCCCAGCTCTAGGCATCTTCCAATCCACTCCAGGAAGATTAAAGTCACCCACTACAACCACCTTATTCTTTCTGCACCTATCTAAAATGCCTCTGCAAATACCTTCCTCCATTGACCTCGGGCTGTTGGGTGGCCTATAGTATACCCCTAGCATCGTAATCTCTCCCTTTTTATTCCTCAACTCCACCCACAGCGACTCAATCCCTAACTCCTCCATATTGTCCTCCCTCTGCACTGCTGTGATGTGCTCCTTTACTAACAACGCCACCCCACCACCTCTCTTCAACCCTCCTCTGTCACACCTAAAACACTTGTACCCAGGAACATTCAGCTGCCAATCCTGCCCTTCACGTAACCACGTCTCCGTTACTGCCACCACATCTAACTTCCTCACAAACATCAAGGCCCTAAGCTCATCCGTCTTACCCGTCACACTCCTCGCACTGAAACAGACGCAGTCCAACCCACCAGTGCCACTCAGAACCTCCTTCTCCCTGATAATTTTCCTTTCATCCAAACCTACCCTATCACCCAACTCACTCCCGACCCCAGTGTCTAATGAGCTATTAGTCACATCCCCACCCCCCCTCCCTATTAGTTTAAACCTTGCCTAAACACTCCAGCTAACCTCCCTGCTAAGACATTTGTCCCTCTCTCACTCAAATTTTCCCCATCCCTCCTATACAGTTGCCCTTCTCTCACAAATACCTCCCAGTGGTCTACAAAAGTAAAGCCCTCTACCTTGCACCAATCCCTCAACCATGCATTCAGCTGCACGATCTCGTTATTCCTAGCCCTGCTGGTACTAGGCAGCAGCCCAGAGAATGCCACCCTGGAGGTCCTGCTCTTCAGTTTGGACCCCAACTCCCTAAATTGCCTACGTACATCTGCCCTATTCCACCTTCCTACATCCCTCTCCCCTGCGTGTATTATTACCTCTGCCTGGGTCCCCTCCCCTTTCAAAATTCCCTCTATCCTTTCCGTTATGTCCTGTACCCCTGCTCCAGGGAGGCAGACCACCTTCCTGGAGTCACGCCTCTGCCCACAGAACCTCCTGTCAATTCCTTTGACCCTCCCATCCTCTACCACTATCACATTGCCAGCCCCCTTCTGTCCCTCTAAGTCATTCTGGCCCTCCTGTCTATCCTTTTGTGCCCCTGTCGATGAATCTTGGGGGGCCACTGGGGAAGTCTGGGGACCAGGACTATTCTTCTTCTTCCTCTTAACAGTTGTCCACCCATCCTGCTCCTCAGCCCCTGGGACCTCCTCTTGCTCATGGTTCCTAGCCATTAACTCCTCATTTTCCCTGACCAGAAACGCATCCTCTAAACGCACCTCTAGTTGCCTGACCCGGGCCCTCAAGCGCTTCAACTCTAAACATTTAGCACAGATGTGGACCTTCGGGAGATGTGATGCCTCCAAGAACTCCCACGTGGCACCTAACACAGCTTATGTTCCTCCCCGTAGCCCCTGCCATGTTCCAACCTCCCTTGGGTTTGTATGTGCCGAAAACGCAACCCGGGAAAGATAGAAACTGCAACTCACCTTCTCCAAGCCTGCTGTCACCTAAGCCTAGCGAGCCAAAGCCCTTATACCTCTCAATCAGCTCCCCGCTCCTGACGCTGCCCGCTGTCTGTCACTACCTTCTTTTTATACCCCCTGCTCTCCCTTCCCGACAATCCCCTCGCCTAACTTCCGGTACAGAAGTAAAATACACACACAGAAACCCCGCGAACCGGAAGTGCAGTCAGAAAGTGATTCCAAGTAAATCCAACAGTCACCAAAGCCACCAGGTACACTGCTCCGGAGAACAATGAGCTCTGACCTGTCACCGAAAGCAAGAGAACATTTTCTCTTTCTGACATTACACCTGTATGCAATTGACTAAGACCAAGTATAGTTTTGCCATCCTGCACTTGGTTGAAGTCGTGAGGTTACACTGAGGCATTATTTGAAGTAATTTTTTAAAGTGGCATCTCGGCCTTTTGGCTAAGGTGCAGATGAAATCAAGCCTTGGATAAGGTGCAATGCCTGCTCCAATCAGGTTGGATCATGTTGATGAAGCCCAAGTCAGAAAGTGGTGAGCCTGTCCTGTCAGCTTGGATCTGGAATGTCTCACTTGCTGAAACTTTGAATTGGGCTTTGATTGGATTAAACTGGATACAAACAAAAAAAAAGGTGAATTGAAAGCCCAATACTGATTCACGAAGGATAATTAGTTAGTCAACTGATGTTAAGAAAGATTTTACTGCATTTAGAATACAATTTAACTCTGTAGCTAATCTTAATGCAATCCTCTTAACTCCCCTCAAATCCTTTCTTTCTTCAACACCGACATTCCAATCTTCACCCTTTATTAGGACATCAACCCCCTTCAAACACCCCTCTAACCTCCTGAACCCACCCTTCAACTACCCTCAACCAATTCTCCTCATTCCCAAACCCTTCTCCAAGCTCCCCAAAAATCACTTTTCAAATTTCCCACATTTTGTTCGTTGCGATGTCACATCCCCGAAGAATTTGATACGTTACAAAAACACTTTCTCGAAAATTTGAAGGTAAATTTTGACAAGAGTATTTGGGGCTCCTGAACCCAAAACTGGCCTCGTTGAAAAGTAGTAGAGTTTCATGAAAGATTTAACAGTTGCAGCAAAGCAGCTGCCCTTCAGGGTGACATGACAAAAATGATATTGCCGAGGGAGAAGTGAATGTTAGACTGACTGCGCTCCATCACAGGGAAGCTAAGACCAAATAACCAACAACAAGATGACGACCTGGCTACAACATGGCGGCCCGCTCCGCTGCCTCGGCCAATCAACGCGTTCAGACACCGGGTGGGCGGGGCTCCTATAACTTACTCGCCAATCAGAGGAGCGTGCAGAGTTGATGCCACGCCCCCTCAGCGCATCCACCTGGGCCGCGCGGCGCGAGGAGTGTCAATCAGAGACCGGGCGCCACGCGCGTCCCTTTTCAAACTGCCAACCGCCGCAGCGCGCGCGCTTTACAATGGGGGTGATTGAGCTAATCAGCTCCTCACAGTCAAACCCTGCCCCCCCCCCCCCTCACCACCGGCTCATCAAACCCCTCAGCACTGACCCTCTGACAGCGCGGCACTCCCTCGGCACTGACCCTCTGACAGCGCGGCACTCCCTCGGCACTGACCCTCTGACAGTGCGGCACTCCCTCGGCACTGACCCTCTGACAGTGCGGCACTCCCTCGGCACTGACCCTCTGACAGTGCGGCACTCCCTCGGCACTGACCCTCTGACAGTGCGGCACTGCCTCGGCACTGACCCTCTGACAGTGCGGCACTGCCTCATCACTGACCCTCTGACAGTGCGGCACTCCCTCAGCACTGACCCTCTGACAGTGCGGCACTCCCTCAGCACTGACCCTCTGACAGTGCGGCACTCCCTCAGCACTGACCCTCTGACAGTGTGGCACTTCCTCATCACTGACCCTCTGACAGTGCGGCACTCCCTCAGCACTGACCCTCTGACAGTGCGGCACTCCCTCAGCACTGACCCTCTGACAGTGCGACACTCCCTCAGCACTGACTCTCTGACTGTGCAGCACTCCCTCAATACTGACCCTCTAACAGTGCAGCATGCCCTCAGTACGGATCCCCTGACCCTGTAGCGCTCCCTCAGTACTGGCCCTCTGACAGTGTGGTACTCTCTCAGTACTGCCTCAGCACGGACCCTCTGACGGTGCAGCACTCCCTCAGCACGGACCCTCTGACAGTGCGGCACTCCCTCAGCACGGACCCTCTGACAGTGCGGCACTGCCTCAGCAATAACCCTCCGACAATGCAGCACTCCCTCAGTACTGACCTGCAAACGTTGCAACACTCCCTCTGACAGTGCAGCGCATGCTCAGTAGTGACCCTCTGACAGTGCGGCACTCCCTCAGTACTGACACTCTGACAATGTAGCAACCCCTCAGTACTGACCTTCAGACATTGCGACACTCCCTCAATCCTGACCGTCTGATAGTGCAGCACTCCCTCAGTACTGATACTCTGACAATGCAGCAATCCCTCAGTACTAAACTTCAGAGAGTATGACATTCCCTTAGTACTGACCATCTGACAGTGCCGCACTATCAGAGTCAGTGCCGAGGGTGCGCCAATGGGAATTTCCCATTGAAACCACTCCTTTACTGAGCGTCGGTATTGACAGAGTGCTGCATTGAACATAAGAACATAAGAAATAGGAGCAGGAGCAGGCCATCTAGCCCCTTGAGCCTGCCCCGCCATTCAATAAGATCATGGCTGATCTATCGCTGCTCAGTTCCACCTTCCCGCCCTCTCCCCATAACCCTTAATCCCCTCTCTTATCAAAAACCCATCAACCCGCGTCTTAAAAATATTTAGCGAGGCAGCCTCCACCACTTCAACGGGCAGAGAATTCCAGAGATTCACCACCCTTTGAGTGAAGAAGTTCCTCCTCAACTCCATTCTAAACCGCCCCCCTTTTATCTTGAGGCTGTGCCCCCTAGTCCTACTGTCTTTTTTGAGCGGGAAGAGTCTCTCCACCTCTATGCTATCCATCCCATTCATCATCTTATACGTCTCAATGAGATCTCCCCTCATTCTTCTAAACTCTAACGAGTACAAGCCTAGTTTATTCAGCCTCTCCTCATAGCTCAACCCCCTCAACTCCAGTATCAGCCTAGTAAACCTCCTCTGCACTCCCTCCAAGGCCAAAATATCTTTGCGCAGGTGCGGCGCCCAAAACTGCACACAGTACTCCAGCTGCGGCCTCACCAATGCCCTATACAGCTGCAGCAAGACCTCCTGTCACAGGGTCACTACTGAGGGAGTGCTGCACTGTCAGAGGGTCAATACCGAGGAGAGTGCTGCACTGTCAGTGCGATACTCCCTCAGTACTGACCCTCTGACTCCACACAGACAGTCAACTGAGCTGCGCAAAGATGTCAGGTTAGGTGGATTGGCTATGCTAAATTGCCTGTTAGCGTTTGAAGATGTGTAGGTTTGATTCCCTTGGGTCACTGTATGTGCAGTTTCTGCATGCTGTCCTTGTGTCTGCATGTGTTTCCTCCGGGTGCTCCAGTTTCTTCCCACAGTCTGAAAGATGTGCTAACTTGCCCCTTAGCTTTCAAAGCTTTGTAGGTTAAGTGGATTGGCCATGGTAAATTGCCCCTCAGTTTGTGTGAGTGATTGTGAGTGTGTGTGCCCTGTGGTGGACACACACTCATAAGGTGTATTCTGCCAAGTTTCCTGTTTCGGTCCGGATAGGTTCCAACTTCCCGTGACCCTGAATGGTGAAGTGAAAATGAAGTGTTGTTGTTGTAAATTGCTTCCTGTTCAGTTTTAAACCCTTGCCCACTATGTGGTGCTATGGAGTTCGGGTTCTGTCTAAACTGCAGCTGACAGGAGGGAAGGCAGAGAAACAGGACGGAATTGTCTTGGAAGGTACGTTTGTCCTCTTTATTGTCTTTTAGGTTTACAATCATGTTTCCAGAAGCTGCTGTGGTAATGTGCAGGAGTCACACTGTCTGCAGTGTGAATTTGTAGTCTCTCTCTGTACTATATTAGATATATTGTGCACAAATTGTACATTGCAGTTTTATTAAAAGCTGTTTCAATTGAATTTGAATTCAGTTTGAAAATCTGTTTCAACATCTCTATCCAATCCAGAGCCTCCAGCTGACAATTCCCAGGGGTGGAGCACTCTGCCTGATGGTTTTATTTCTAATTTAGGCCCCTGCTTCAGGCCTGTACTCAGCACTCTGCTGCCAAATCTAAACACAGGACACACAACCATGTCCTGATTTAAAAAGTGAGGTTTGGTTGTTCTTGGGAATGTTTATACTTTTCCCCCAGTTCATTCAGCCTTTATCTGACTCAAAATGTTGTTTGTGATTTTTTTTTAAAAATACAACCCATTGCCTCTCTCGGCTATTCCCTCCTGCAAAAGCAATTCAAGAGCATGCAGGCAATTTTCTAACCCTGTAAATCATTTTGCCTCTGGAGCCCTGTTACTCAGGAGCTGGCGAAGACCATCCAGATCCACGGGCCTTTGAGCAGTGACAGGAGGCCATTCGACCCCTCCTCAAGACTATTACACAGGAACAGGAAGAGGCCTCATTCAGCCTCTTCTCGAGCTGATAACCCAGGAGCAGGAACAGGCCATTCATAAACCTTGAGACTGTTCCTAGGGACAGTAAGTCTGAGGTCATTCAGCTCCTTGAAGCTGTTAAATGTGAACAGGAGGAGGCCATTCAGCCTCTTCTTGAGCCTGTTACATAGGGATAGGAGACCATTCAGCTCCTCAGGTCTGTTACCTAGGAACATTAGGAGGTTATTCAGTCCCTTGAGCTTGGAACACAGGAAGAGGCAACTCAGTCCCTTAAACCTCCCCCATTCCCTGCACCCCTCACTAACTATGTAGCCTCTTTCAACCTTTACAACCTTTCCTATCTTTGTAACAAACTCCAGCCCCAACAATCATTCAAGCTCCCTGCCAGAATTAGATCGGAGCAATCTGTTGACCCCCCCCACCCCAACCCAATCCAATTTCCATGACTCCAGCATTGACAGCCGTGACTTCATCTGTCTGTGGGTGAGAAATGTGGGTCTTCAATTCTGTCATAAACTTAAACAATGACAAGGGTTTGAAGACAGAGTTGCTGAAACTTTGGTGAAATCAGATTAACAGGCAAGATTGAGTGACTGAGATTTACAGACATTTTTCTAAAGGGGTCAGGGGTGAAGGGGAAATAGGGATGAGAAAAATATCAGGCAGGATTGAATGGTGGAGCAGACTCGATGGGCTGAGTGGCCTAGTTCTGCTCCTATGTCTCAGGGTCTTAATTCCCAACAAGATTTATTCCACTGCGGGGGGGAAGAAAGACTGCACAAGAAGAAGACATCACCCGTGGCTTGCTGAGGAAGTTTAGGATGGTATCAAGTTGAAAGAAAATGTGTACAATGCTGTGAAGATTTATAAAGGGCTGAAAATTGGGAAACATTTGGAAACTAGCAAAGGATTGTTTAAAAATAAATAATAGAGGGTTGCATTAGAATATAGGAGAAAACTAACAATAAATATACCAGACAGTAAAAACTTGCACAAGTACAGAGAGGAGCTGAAGTGAGATTTCAACCCTAAGAATATAAGACTGGGAAATTAATAGTTCAGAAAGAATGTTCCTGATGGTGGGGGTGTCCAGAACTAGAGGTTCACGGTTTTAACATAAGGGTAAACCTTTTAGAACTGAGGTGAGGACAAATTTCTTCACCCAGAGGGTGGTGAGTATATGGAATTCACTACCACAGAATAGTGGAGGCCAAAACATTGTGTGATTTCAAGAAATTAGAGATACCTCTTGGGGCGAAAGGGATCAAGAAATATGGGGGAAGGGGATCAGGATATCGAATCTGATGATCAGCCATGATTAAAATGAATGGTGGAGCAGGCTCGAAGGACCGAATGGCCTGCTCCTGCTTCTAGTTTTGATGTTTCTGTGCAATAATGGGAAACAGGAAAATAGCAGAGACTTTGAATGGATATTTAGTTTCTCTCTTCACAGAAGAGACACAGAAAGCATTCAAAAAATAACAGAAAATCAACATCACTGGGGGAAAAATACTGAGGAAATATATGGGACTAAAGGCTGACAAGTCCCCTGCACCTGAAGGTATTAAAACAAGTGACTACAGAACTAGTGGTGATAATCTCCAAAAAAATTTCTACATGCAGGAAAGATCCTAGTGGATTGTAAAACAGCAAATATAAGTCCACCATTCAAGAGTGGAGGGAGACAGAAAGCAGGAAACTACAGGCCAGTTAGTCAAACATCTGCCAATGGTGAAAATCCATTATTAAAGAAGTTGTAGCAGGACATTTAGAAAAACGTATTGCAACCAGACAGAGTCAACATGGTTTTGTGCAAGGGGAATTGTTCAACAAACTTATTGGAGTTCTTTGAGGATATAACAAGCAGGTTGGACTAAGGACGACTAGTAGATGTGGTGTGTTTGAATTTCCAAAGGACATTTGCTGAGATATCCTGTACATGTTACAACACCTTGGTTTTGAGGTGATACATTAGTATGGACAGACAGGTGGCTAACCAACAGGAAACAGTCTTTCTGAAAGAGCATCTTTACCCAGGCCCTCCCCTCTGCCTTATTCCCGTAAACCTGGGCATTTAGCATCTATACGAATGACTCAGATGACGAGGCTGATTGTGCTTGAGTTATGTTAGCCTACAATACAAATATAGGTAAGAGGATACAAAGAGTCTAAGAAAAGATATTGATTGATGAAGTGAGCAGGCAAAAATTTGACAGATGGAGTATAAAGTGGGAAATGTGACTTTGTCCACTTTGTCAGGGAGAATAAAGGAGCTGAATATCACTTAAAAAGAGCGGTAATATAAGAACATAAGAAATAGGAGCAGGAGTAGGCCATCTAGCCCTTCGAGCCTGCCCCGCCATTCAATAAGATCATGGCTGATCTGTCGTGGCTCAGTTCCACTTTCCTGCCCTCTCCCCATAACCCTTAATCCCCTCTCTTATCAAGAACCCATCAACCCGCTTCTTAAAAATATTTAGCGAGGCAGCCTCCACCACTTCAACGGGCAGAGAATTCCAGAGATTCACCACCCTTTGAGTGAAGAAGTTCCTCCTCAACTCCGTTCTAAACCGCCTCCCCTTTATCTTGAGGCTGTGCCCCCTAGTCCTACTGTCTTTTTTGAGCGGGAAGAGTCTCTCCACCTCTATCCTATCCATCCCATTCATCATCTTATACGTCTCAATGAGATCTCCCCTCATTCTTCTAAACTCTAACGAGTACAAGCCTAGTTTATTCAGCCTCTCCTCATAGCTCAATCCCCTCAACTCTGGTATCAGCCTAGTAAACCTCCTCTGCACTCCCTCCAAGGCCAAAATATCCTTGCGCAGGTGCGGCGCCCAAAACTGCACACAGTACTCCAGCTGCGGCCTCACCAATGCCCTATACAGCTGCAGCAAGACCTCCCTACTTTTATATTCAATCCCCCTTGCTATGAAGGCCAGCATCCCATTCGCCTTCCTGACCACCTGCTGCACCTGCAAGCTGGGTTTTTGCGACTCATGCACAAGGACCCCGAGGTCCCTCTGCACCGTCGCCTGCTGCAGTTTTTTGCCACGTAAGTAATAGTCCTTCCTACCATTCTTCCTACCAAAGTGGACCACCTCACACTTGCCAACATTAAATTCCATTTGCCATTTCCTGGCCCATTCGCCCAGCCTAGCTAGATCCTTCTGCAGACTCTTCACACCCTCCGCACAATTTGCCTTTCCCCCAATCTTGGTGTCATCAGCAAATTTCGACACCCTACACTCGGTTCCCTCCTCCAGATCATCTATATAAATGGTAAATAGCTGAGGCCCCAGCACCGACCCCTGAGGCACCCCACTAGTCACCAACTGCCAATCCGAATAGCACCCATTGACCCCCACTCTCTGCCTCCTATTTGACAACCAATCCTCTATCCACGCTAACACCCTACCCCCAACTCCATGCCCCCGACCTTCTGCAATAACCTCCTTGTCAAACGCCTTCTGAAAATCCAGAAAGACCACATCCACCGGCTCTCCTCTATCCACTGCCCTAGACACATCCTCATAGAACTCCAGTAAATTTGTCAGACACGACTTCCCTTTAATGAAACCGTGTTGCGTCTGCCCTATCAAGCAATTCCCTTCAAGATGCCTCGCAATTTCCTCCTTAATGACGGATTCTAACATTTTACCTACCACAGACGTTAAACTAACCGGCCTATAATTCCCCGCCTTTTGCCTGGCACCCTTCTTAAACAACGGCGTAACATTAGCCGTTTTCCAATCTTCCGGCACTTCCCCGGAATCCAGCGACGTCTGGAAAATAACCACCAAGGCATCCACTATAACCTCCGCCATTTCTTTCAGAACCCTCGGATGCATTCCATCCGGTCCTGGGGACTTGTCCACAATCAGCCCCCTCCAGTCTGTCGAGCACCACCTCTCTAGTAACAGTAATGTCATTAAGACCCTCCAGTCCTACCACCTTTCCATCGCTAACACCCGGCAAATTATTCACGTCCTCCTCCGTGAAGACAGAAACAAAAAATTTATTCAAGACCTTAGCCATATCCCCATCCCCTACCACTAGGTCCCCTTTCTCATCCTCTAAAGGACCAACGTTCACCCTAGCCAGCCTCTTCCTTTTTATGTATTTATAAAAACTCTTGCTATCCTTTTTTATATTAAGTGCTAGCCCAGCTTCATAGCTTCTCCTACCCTCCTTTATCAACTTCTTTGTCAATCTTTGTTGACATTTAAACCTTTCCCAATCCTCTTCTCGCCCACTGCTCTTAGCTACTCTAAATTCCTCCGCTTTTAATTTAACACTTTCCTTCACCTCCTTCGTTATCCACGGCTTATTACCTCTCCTCCTACGGTCCTTTTTGACCATCGGAATAAATGCTTGATACAAAAGGAAACCTGGTGCATGAGTCTCAAAAAATCAGCACGCATGTACAGCAAGTAATTAGGAAGGCAAATAGGATGAAAATACCTCTCCTAAAGGCAGAGCAGTGTAACAAATCAACCTCAATGTTGAAAAACATGAACAAATTCAACAACAACCCCATCATTTAAAAGCACCAAATTCAAAACACCAACAACAAATGTTAACTCCCAGAAACAGTAACAAATCCAACAACATTGAAAAGCACAACATCAACAAACACCTACAAATCAAACAACAAATTCAACACCGAAAAGCACCAACAAAGTAACTCCCAGTGTGATACGGAGACTGGAACCGTGCACAGTGACTCCCAGTGTGATAAGGAAACTGAAACTGTGCGCAGTGACTCCCAGTGTGATACGGAGACTGGAACTGTGCACAGTGACTCCCAGTGTGATACGGAGACCGGAACCGTGCACAGTGACTCCCAGTGTGATACGGAGACTGGAACCGTGCACAGTGACTCCCAGTGTGATACGGAGACTGGAACCGTGCACAGTGACTCCCAGTGTGATACGGAGACTGGAACTGTGCACAGTGACTCCCAGTGTGATACGGAGACTGGAACTGTGCACAGTGACTCCCAGTGTGATACGGAGACCGGAACCGTGCACAGTGACTCCCAGTGTGATATGGAGACTGGAACTGTGCACAGTGGCTCCCAGTGTGATACGAAGATGTGCGGGTTAGGTTGATTGCCCCTTAGTGTGAAGGGATGCGTAGGTTAGATGGATTAGTGGGTATAATATGTTGGAATATGGGGGTAGGGCCTGGGTGGGATTCTGTTTAGTGCAGACTCAATGGGCCGAAGGGCCACATTCTGCACTATAGGGTTCTACAAAGCTCGGAACTGTACTCAGTGACTCCCAGTGTGATACGGAGACTGGAACCGTGCACAATATCTCCCACTTTCTGTAGTTCTCTCATAACTGTTGTTTCCCTTGTCAATCAAGATTCTGTTTAACTCATCCTTGAATATAGTCAATGACCAAACTCCATAGTTCTGGGGTAGAGGATTCCGGAGCTTAATGATCGTCAAAAGAAATTTCTCCTCATCTCTGTCCTAAAAGGTAGACCCCTGATTTTAAAAACATGCTCCCTATTTTTAGATTACCAATACAAGGGGTAACATCCTATTTAGGATTACCCTGTCAAAACCTCCTCAGAACTTTATACATTGCAATAAGTACGCCTCTCATTCTTTTAAACTTCACTGAGTATCGACCCAATCTGCCCAACCTTTCCCTATAAGGCAATCCCTTCAACATGGGTATCAGCCCAATGAATCTTCTCTGAATGGTATCCAATTCAAGTATATTCTTCCTTAAGTAAGGAGACTATAACTGTTCACACTACTCTTTAGTATGGTCCCTTGTAAAGTTGTAACAAAACTGCCCTACTCTTATACTCCATCAATCCCTCTCTGCCTCGCCCTCTCGTTGCATGAGAGGTCAGCATTCCATTTATTCTGGGCTCAGTATCACACTGGAAGTCACTGTGCACTGTTCAGGGCTCCGTATCACACTGGGAGTCACCGTGCACAGTTCCGGTCTCCGTATCACACTGGGAGTCACTGCGCACAGTTCCCGTCTCCATATCACACTGGAAGTCACTGTGCACTGTTCAGGACTCCGTATCACACTGGGAGTCACTGTGCACAGTTCCGGGCTCCATATCACACTGGGAGTCACTGTGCACAGTTCCGGGCTCCATATCACACTGGGAGTCACTGTGCACAGTTCTGGTCTCCGTATCACACTGGGAATCACTGTGCACAGTTCCGGTCTCCGTATCGCATTGGGAGTCACTGCACAGTTCCAGTCTCCGTATCATACTGGATGTCAGTCTATGGAAGACCAACTTGGAGATGAAACAAAGGGAATGGAGCACGGTAGCTCTAATAGAGGTCCTTGGCCAGCTGAGTGTAGAGTCAGCAGAAAAATGATCATTTGGCATGGTGAGTCCATGCTTCTTGACAGGAACAGGAACCTGGCAGGACAGCTAATGCACCCAGTACCTTGGCAGTGTATGCTCATTCAGCCCCCTTCTGTATTTACCCCCTTGAGATTGTCATCTAAATGTTTTACAGCAGAACTCATCCGCAACCTTGTCCCCCGAGGACCTGTCCAACCCACCCTACTTTTTCCCTTGGTCTGACTGCAGGCCACTTGTGCCAGATGATAAAGAAACTGCTGATTCCAGCTCTACACAGCCTCCACACTATGTGCAATGCATCCTGTAAGCCCATTCAGCACCTTTCTGTATTCATCCCATGTTTGAGTTGCAGGATTCAAGCGTTTGATCAACCAACGGACTTCAACATTACTGAGCAATTCTATAATTCTTTCATGAGATGTGGGTAGCGCTGGCCAGACCATCATTTATTGCCCATCCCTAACTATCTACGCCTTGAGTGGCTCACTGGGCAAGTTTGGTGAACTGTGAAGAGTCAATCACATTGTTGTGGCTCTGGAATCACGTGTTGGCCAGACCGTGTAAGAGTGGCAGATTTCCATCCCCAAAAGGACAATAGTGAATCTGATAGGTTTTGTTTTACAACAATCGATGAAAGCTCCATGGCAATTCCTCTGAGACCAGCTTTTCAATTCCAGATTTTTATTAATTGTATTTAAATTCCACTAGCTGCTGTGGTGGGATTTGAACCTGGGTCTCAGAGTTAGGAGTCCAGTGACATTACCACTATGCTGCGAAGGGGTGCTGCAGCTGGGCAGGCCACAGGTTTTAGGCATCTGAAAGCATGAAATCAAAAATGGTGAGTTGGGATGAGAAAGTGAGAAGCTTCCAGGTAAGGTAGTGGTAATGTCACTGCTCTGGTGATCTGTGGAACCAGGTCACCAGACCAGTTGCCCTGGAGGTTCCAATCCCACCATGGCAACTGGTGGAATTTAAATTCATTGCATTAAAAAATCTAGAATTAAAAGCTAATCTCAGTATGCTGACCCTGAAGCTATCAGCGATTTATCATACAAACTCATCTGGTTCACCAATGTGACTGAATAACAATGTGAAATGGTAGAGCGAGGCACTCAGTTCAGGGATGGGGGCAACAAATGCTGGAGAAAAAGGCAGGGATTGGGATGAAATGGTGAGACCACATCTCGAATATCGTCTATAGTTTTGGTCTCCTTATTTAAGGAAAGACGTAAATGTGTTGGAGGCTGTTCAGAGGTATGTGGTAGCGTGGCACAGTGCTATACATGGCAGGTGAGTGTGTGTTCTAGAGCACAGAGAGACAGTAGATCATGGGTCTGAGAGTGCAGAACAGCAATGGAGTGCGTGTGGCTCCAAGCTCACCTTGCAGTGCTTAGAGATCGTTAGTTGAACACGAGAAATAGAAGCAGGAATATGCCACCAGGCTCTGCCTGCCCCATAATTCAATACCACCGTGGCTGATTTATGCCAGCCTCAACTCCTTTTCTGTGCCATTTCCCTCAATTTGATTTATTATTGTCACATGTATTAACACACAGTGAGAAGTATTGTTTCTTATGCGCTATACAAAGCATACTATTCATAGAGAAGGAGATGAGAGCGCGCAGAATGTAGTGTTACAGAATAGGTAGGGTGTAGAGAAAAATCAACTTAATGCAAGGTAAGTCCATTCAAAAGTCTGACAGCAGCAGGGAAAAAGCTGTGCTTGTGTCGGTTGGTATGTGACCTCAGACTTTTGTATCTTTTTCCTGACGGAAGAAGGTGGAAGACAGAATGTCCGGTGTGTGAGGGATCCTTAATTATGCTGGCTGCTTTGCCAAGGCAGCAGGAAGTGTAGACAGAGTCAATGTATGGGAGGCTGGTTTGCATGGTGGATTGGGCTACATTCACGACTTTTTGTAGTTCCTTGCGGTCTTGGGCAGAGCAGAAGCCATACTAAGCTGTGATACAAAAAAAGAATGCTTTCTATGAGGCATCTTTAAAAATTGGTGAGAGTCATAGCTGACATCAAATTTTCTTAGTCTTCTGAGAAAGTAGAGGCATTAGTGGGCTTTCTTAACTATAGCATTGGCATGGGGAACCGGGATAGATTGGTGATCTAGACATCTAAAAACTTAAAGCTCTCGATCCTTTCTACTTCATCCCATTTGATGTAGACAGGGGCATGTTCTTCTTTATGCTTTCTGAAGTCGATGACAATCTCCTTTGTTTTGTTGACATTGAGGGAGAGATTATTGTTGGCACACCAGTTCACCAGATTCTCTATCTCATTCCTGTCCTATGTCTCACCCTTGCTTGAGATCTGACCCAGTACAATGGTGTCATCAGCGAACTTGAAAATCAAATTGGAGGGGAATTTGGCCACACTGTCATAGGTTTAATGAGGGGAATAGTAGGGTTGGTGGGGCACCGGTGTTGAGGATAATGGTGGAGGAGGTGCCTATCCTTAGAAATTGTGGTCTGTGAGTTAGGAAGTTCAGGATCCAGTTGCAGAGTTTATTCCTCAATTTATCAAATACTTATTCACCTCCACTTTCAATATTTCTAGTGATCCAGCCTCCACTACCCTTTGGGGCAGAGAATTCCAGCCAATCATCATCCTCTATGCACCCCAGCTTTAAATGGCCAACTCTTTATCTTGTAGCGATGAGTCCTTGTTTGAGACTGTCCCACTAGTGAAAACATCTGACCATTCACCCTGTTAAGACCCCTCAGGACATTATCTGTTTGAATAAGGTCACCCCTCACTCTTTTAAACTCTAGGGAATACAGACCCAGACTATTTATCTCTCTCGATAGGATGACCCTCCTGTCCCAGGAATTAGCCTGGCGAATCTCCTTTGGATGCCTCCAATATTATTATATCCTTTTTAAGGTAAGGGCATCAAAACTGGATGTAAAAGTCCCGATAAGGCCTCACCAACACCCTGTACAATTGCAACAAAACTATGTTAAACTCCAACTCCTTTGCAATAAAGGCCAAAATGCTGCTTGGCTTCTTAACTACTTGTTGGAACTGCTTGCTAGGGTTTTGTCATTCATGCATTCGAACACCTAGATCCCTCTGTACATCACTCATCTGCAGTCTCCGTTCAGATAATCTGTCTTTCGATTCCTCCTGTCAAAGTGCATAACCTCACCCTTCCCCACATTAAGCTCCATTTACCAGGTTTTTTTTCCCTAGTCATCCAACCTAGATCCTGTTGGATCACGATACACCTTGAAGATTATGGGTTGGAAGTCTTTGTTGTTCCCCCCTTGCTTTGAATAAATAATCCAATTACTTTAATCTACTGATTACTACATTGGCGATGAGGTAAATTGGGACTACAGCCACCAGCTCCTGGAATTGAAGTTGCGGGGGTGGGGGGCGGTGGTTGGCAAATGTTTGCCTACTATAAAAGTTATTCTCTGCAGCAACAGTAAGTAAAAAAAAGATGCCTTTTTTGGGGAAAATTGATCCTTTTGACCCAAAGACTGAATGCTGTGCTGAATATATTGAAAGCCTCTGCAACTTCTTGGCTGCTAATGACAGAAGGTAAACAAAGAGTAATTCTGCTACAGTGTGTGGACCTTACAGCTATTTCCTTATTAGAAATGTAACACCCCCAGAAACTTTGGATACAAAGGAGAAAATTTTACCACCTTGCCCGCCATGGGAATCAGAGCGGGCGGGGGGTGGACCATGGAAAGATCGATTGAGCTTGGGTAAAATTTTCCTGTTTCGGGGTGAGCAAGGCCAGAAAATCCATTTTTTACGGCCTGTAACTTTGGCGAAGGATCATTATCTTTTACCTGATAGACTGTCTATCATTATGCAGTGTTTTGAATTTAACTCTGCTGTAAGGGACCCAGGGGAGATGACTGTGACATTTATGGCAAAACTAAGAAAATTTGCGAGACGTGCAAATTTGAACCTTCACTAAGTGACATGCTGCGAGAGAGATTAGTCCACAGTGTAAATAACAAACATACAAATAAAACTATTGGCAGAGGATAAGTTTTTTTAGCTTAAGCAATGGAAATAGCTCAGGTAATTGAGCATGTGGAGGGGGGTGTTCTCAGATTACGTGCATGTATGCAGGTGAGGTGAATCAGCCATGGTGCAAAACTTTGGCAAGTCAGGAGAACAGAGTTGAGCACGCAGAAGAGAGAGAGAGAGAGAGTGCAGAAACTCGATGAGCAAGGCAGGGGATAGAAGAAAAAGAAATCGGGTCAACAAACCAGAAATTCTGATCAATCTTATAGGTGCTGGGGAGAGAGTTATGAAATTTGATACCTGGAATGAGTAGGTTGTCTTGTGAGGAATGGTTGGACAGCCTGGTCTTGTCAGAAGAGTGAGGGGTGACTTGTTTGAAGTATATGAGACCCTGAATGGGACTGACAAGTGGAAAGGATGAGTCCAGAACCAGGGGGCACTGTTTTTAAAATTAGTGGATGTCCTTTGGGCAGTGCTGAGGATAATTTGTTTTCTTAGTGTTGCACAACTTTAGAACACTGCGCCTCAGAGGTGGTGGAAATGATTCATTGAATACTTTTAAGCGGAGGTAGGTAGATTCTTGTTAGGCAAGGGAATCAGTGATTATCCTGAATGGATTAACAACGTGGAATTTAAAACACAAACAAATAGGCCATATCTTCACAGTATTGTAATGGAATAGTTGGCCATCCGGCCCATCATGTCTGTACTGGTTCTAAGCCTCAAGTGCCTTTTCCCTATACCCCTGCACACTGTTGCCTGCTTGAATGCCTCGATTGAACCTGCTTCCACCTCATTTCCGGGCAGTGCATTCCAGACTCCCAACCACTTGTTGAGTGGAAAAGTTTTTTCTCACATCAGATTTAATTATTTTGTAAATCACTTCAAATCTGTGCTGTCTCGTTCTCAATGCTTTTGTGAGTGGCAACAGTTTCTCCCTGTCTACTCTGTCCAGCCCCCTCATGATTTTGAACATCTCTATCAAATCTGCTCTCAGCCTTTGCCTCTCCAAGGAGAACAGTCCCAACCTCTCCAGTCCATCCCCAAGGCTGAAGTTTCTCATCCTGGAACCATTTTTGTAAACGTCTCTCTCCAATGTGTTCACATCCTTTCTATAGTGTGGAGCACAGAACTGTATACCATACTCCAGCTTAGGTCTAATATTAGGTCTTATATAAGTTCAGCATAACCTTCTTGTTCTTCTACTCTACATAAAAACATAAGAAATAGGAGCAGGAGTAGGCCATCTAGCCCTTCGAGCCTGCCCCGCCATTCAATAAGATCATGGCTGATCTGTCGCTGCTCAGTTCCACTTTCCTGCCCTCTCCCCATAACCCTTAATCCCCTCTCTTATCAAAAACCCATCAACCCGCGTCTTAAAAATATTTAGCGAGGCAGCCTCCACCACTTCAACGGTTTTTTATTTTTTTTTATTTTTTATTTACTTTCCTTATTAAGAAACTGCAGAATACTATCTGCGTTAATAATTTAATAATCTCTCCAGCTGTCCTGCCATCTTCAATGACCTATACACGTTTATACCTAGCTCCCTCTGCTTCTGCATCCCTTTAGTATTCTACCCCTTATTGTCTCTCATGTTCTTCCTACCAAAGTGAACTGCCTCATACTTCTCCGCACTAAACATCATCTGCCACCTTCTATTCACTCCGCCAACTTATCTATGTCCAAACAGTACGGCACAGGAACAGGTCCTTTGGCCAGCCAACACATGGCACCTTTCTAAAGACTTTTTGCTTCTAAGTGCTCCCTATTCCTCTGTTCCCTGCCTATTATCTGTCAAGTTGTCTCTTAAACATTGATGTTGTATCTGTTCCTACTACCTCCTCTGGCAACACTTTTCAGGCCCTTACCACCTTCTGCATAAAAATCCTGCCTCTTACATCTCCTTTAAACCTTCCCCCTTTTACCTTAAACCTATGTTCCCCGAGTAATTGGCCATTTCTACCTTGGGATAAAGGCTCCAACTATCCATGCTTCTCATAATTTTGTACACTTGTATGAGGTTACCCCTCAGCCTCCGACGTTCAAGTGAAAACAAAACCAAGTTTGACCAATCGCTTCTCATAGCTAATACCGCCAAGCCAAGCAACATCCTGGCAAACCCTTTCTGTACCTTCTCCAAAGCCTCCACATCTTTCTGGTTGTGTGGTGACCAGAACTGTACAAAAGATTCCAAATGTGGCCTACACCAAGATCTATACAGCTGCAACATGACTTGTCAATTTTTGTACTCTATGCTATGACAAAGGGCCATCTGGACTCGAAACGTCAGCTCTTTTCTCTCTGCAGTTGCTGCCAGACCTGCTGAGATTTTTCAGCATTTTCTCTTGTGGTTTCAGATTCCAGCATCTGCAGTAACTTGCTTTTATCCAATGAAGACAAACGTGCCATGCCTTCTTGACCACCTTATCTACTGTGTTGCCAGTTCAGGGAACTGGCCCTGTACTCCCAGATCTCTCTGTATGTTCATGTTTCTAAGCGTTTTGCCATCTACTGTATAATTCACACCTGAATCTTCCAAAATTCATCACCTTGCATTTGTCCAGATTAATTCCATCTGCCATTTCTCCACCCAAGTCTCCAGCCTATCTTCCTCCACTGACAATCCTCCTCAGAAGAAGCTCTCCCAGTCTTTGGCATTTGCAAACTTACTAATCAGACCACCCACATTCTCCTCAAAATCATTTATATATTCATATTTATTAATTTTTATACATAGAGATTTCAGCGAAGCCTTTGACAAGGTCCCATATGAGAGACTTAGAAAGAGGTTAAATTCACATGGGATACAGGGTAATTTGATGAAGTGAATTTAAAATTGGCTTAGTTGAAGGACACAGTAAAAAGTCTGACAACACCAGGTTTTAGTCCAACCGATTTATTTGATAGTAAATGCACAAGCTTTCGGGTTAGTCCCTTCGTCGGGTGAATGGAGAGTTCTGGCCTCAGACAGAGCATATAAAGCACAGTTTACAGATTACTGATTAATATGCGAATCTTTACACCTAACCTGCTGTTCAAGTCTTGAAGTGGCCGACAACGTGAGTGGAAGATTCGCATTCTAATCAGTAATCTGTAAACTGTCTGTGCTTTATATGCTCTGTCTGAGGCCAGAACTCTCCATTCACATGAAGAAGGGACTAACCCGAAAGCTTGTGCAAACCCAGGCAAGTCACGGGGGTTACAGATAGTGCGACATGAACCCAAGATCCCTGTTGAGACCGTCCTCGTGTACGGAACTTGGCTATCAGTCTCTGTTCAGCGACTCTGTGCTGTCGTGTGTCGTGAAGGCCGCCTTGGAGAATGCTTACCCGAAGGTCAGAGGCTGAATGCCCGTGACCACTGAAGTGTTCGCCAACAGGAAGGGAACAGTCTTGCCTGGTGATTGTCGAGCGATGTTCATTCATCCGTTGTTGTAGCGTCTGCATGGTCTCCCCAATGTACCATGCTTCGGGACATCCTTTCTTGCAACGTATCAGGTAGACAATGTTGGCCGAGTTGCAAGAGTATTTACCATGTACCTGGTGGATGGTATTCTCACGTGTGATGTTGGTATCCATGTCAATGATCTGGCATGTCTTGCAGAGGTTGCTGTGGCAGGGTTGTGTGGTATTGTGGTCACTGTTCTCCTGAAGGCTGGGTAGTTTGCTGCGAACAATGGTCTGTTTGAGGTTTTGTGGTTGTCTGAAGGCAAGAAGTGGGGGTGTGGGGATAGCCCTGGCGAGATGTTCGTCTTCATCAATGATATGTTGAAGACTCCGGAGAAGATGTCGTAGCTTCTCCGCTCCGGGGAAGTACTGGACGACGAAGGGTACTCTGTCCACTGTGTCCCGTGTTTGCCTTCTGAGGAGATCGGTGCGGTTTTTCGCTGTGGCGCATCAGAACTGTCGATCTATGAGTCGAGCACCATATCCTGTTCTTATGAGGGCATCTTTCAGGGTCTGGAGGTGTCTGTCACGATCCTCCTCCTCTGAGCAAATCCTGTGTATACGGAGGGCTTGTCCATAGGGAATGGCTTCTTTAACATGTTTAGGGTGGAAACTGGAGAAGTGGAGCATTGTGAGATTGTCTGTGGGCTTGCGGTACAGTGAGGTGCTGAGGTGACCGTCCTTAATGGAGATGCATATGTCCAAGAATGCACCTGATTCTGGGGAATAGTCCATGGTGAGTCTGATGGTGGGGTGGAATTTGTTGATATCATCATATAGTTGTTTCAGTGATTGTTCACCATGAGGCCAAAGGAAGAAAATGTCATCGATGTATCTAGTGTATAGCATTGGTTGAAGATTCTGTGCAGTGAAGAAGTCTTGTTCGAACCTGTGCATGAAGATCTTGGCATATTGAGGTGCAAATTTGGTCCCCATGGCTGTTCCATGTGTCTGGATGAAAAACTGGTTGTTGAAGGTGAAGACATTGTGGTCCAGGATAAAGCGGATGAGTTGTAAAATTGCATCTGGAAACTGGCAGTTGTCAGCATTGAGTACTGAGGCAGTCGCAGCAATGCCATCGTTGTGGGGGATGTTGGTGTAGAGCGCCGAGACATCCATTGTGACGAGGAGTGTCCCTGGTTCAACTGCTCCGTGTGTGCTGAGTTTCAGTAGGAAGTCCGTAGTGTCGCGACAAAAGCTGGGGGTTCTTTGTACAATGGGTTTCAGGATGCCCTCGACATAGCCGGAGAAACCTCACTTACTGTACTGTCTGGAGACAATACACATCTCTGTGATCAGTGCTCCTTCCACTCACATTGTCAGCCACTTCAGGTCTTGAACAGCAGGTTAGGTGTAAGGATTCGCATTCTAATCAGTAATCTCTAAACTGTCTGTGCTTTATATGCTCTGTCTGAGGCCAGAACTCTCCATTCACCTGACGAAGGGACTAACCCGAAAGCTTGTGAGTCTATTATCAAATAAATCGGTTGGACTAAAACCTGGTGTTGTCAGACTTTTTACTTAGTGACTGAAGCCAGTGTCCAGTGGCAAACCACAGGGATCTGTGTTGGGTCCTCTATTTTTCATAATTTATGTAAATGACATTGATCACCAAATAGAGAGTAGGATTAGTAAATTTGCAGTTGACACAAAGATTGGAAGGGTGGTTAACACTGAGGCAGAGTGTCTTGCACTTCAAGAAGATAAAGACAGAATGGTCAAATGGTAGCTGATAAGTGTCAGACGGAATTTAACCCTGAAAAGTTTAATTTTGATTAGATTTGATTTCATTTATTATTGTCATGTGGGGGTTACACGCAGAATTGCCAAGCAGAAACCGAAAGCCAAGTTCCGCACGCAAGAGGATGGCTTCAACCAGGATCTTGGGTTCATTATCACACTATGTGTAACCCCCACCATTTGACCTGAACTTGCAAAATCTTACTAATGGTCCTGGCTGGAGACAATTCACACCTTTTAACCTATGATTACCTTATCTCCACTCGCATTGTCTGTTCCTGTAAAGACTTGATTTCCTGTAAAGACTCATTATCTTGTAATTGTTTTTCTGTCTATATGCCCTGTTTGTGAGCAGCGCCCCGAAACTTGTGCTATCAAATAAACCTGTAAGATTATGAGAGATATGAACAGAGTGGATAGAGAGCAGCTGTTCCCTTTAGTTGAAGGGTCAGTCATGAGGGGACATAGGTTCAAGGGGAGGGGCAGGAGGTTTAGGGGGGATGTGAGGGAAGACCTTTTTACCCAGAAGGTGGTGTTGGTGTGGAATGTGCTGCTTAGTGGTAGAGGCGGGTTGCCTTTGCGGACTCGAAGGACCTCTTCTGTACTGTATGGATTAAAGATTCTGTAATACAAACAGGGGTCCCAGCACCGATCCCTGCAGATCACCACAGGTCACAGATCTCCATTCTGAAAAACACCCGTTCACCGCCACTCTGTCTTCTATGGCCAAAATTTTCCAGCCTCGGGTGACTCTCTCTATATGGAGTTTGTACCTTCTCCGGGTGTCCCCCCCGGTACCTGGCCAGGTTCCCCGCCTGGGCAATTCTTGCCTGGCCAGGTTCCCCCTGGGTGCCCGGGCACGTTTCCCTCCAGGCAGGTTTCACCCTCCCCTGAGCAGGGTTCCCCTGGGGTGCGTTCCTCCCTCCCCAGGTGGGTTTCCCTCCTGGAGCTCACGGTCTCTTCCTGCATCGTAGTGATTTTGTGTTTCTAGTTGTGTGGACCCATGCAATGGGACAATGGGCCAGATGCCTCCTTTCCAGCTTTTGGTGCTTTTCTGCTAATTTCCTGTTGTTTATCCTCCTCACCCTAGGCCCCCGTGGTTTTTATAATTTGTAAACTGGGGCGAGTTAATGAGCAGATTTGGATGGGATGATGGGTGAGGGTTGCACCCCCATCCCCACAGTGAGGATCCAGCTGAGCAGCTGCCTACCGGGGAGGGGAGCAGTGGGAAGCCACACCCACTGAGCAGACAGTTTCAACCTGCCCGCTCCCACCACCCCCCCCTTTGGGTGACGACCTGTCGGTTTCCAGGCACCCCGCTCCGGTTTGACCGTTGTAAAGAGCCGCCTCGCCCCGCCCCTTGAATAAAATATCTTCAGGCTCCCAGCTTCGCAACTGCGCGATGCGACCGAGCTCTCCATCATCGTCAAATGCCCTTCCATCGCGAGCGCGCTAAATGTCCTCGCTCAACTCATTCCCATTCCCGTCCCCTGCGCCAGCCCCGCCCCTCCCGCGCGTGCGCCTCACCCGCTGTTTCTCCCCCCACCCCACCCGCGCGTGCGCTTTGCCGGCCCTCCCGCTCCCGCGCGTGCGCCTTTCCCACCCACTCCCCGCCGCCGCGTGCCCTCCCTCCCTTCCAGCCGGTTTCCAACTGCCGTTCCAACGACGGTTGGAAGCGACGGTTCGTCCATTGAATAAAAACGTGTTTATTCGAGTTTCTGATGGTTCCAAGTGTCTATTTGTGAGAGGAGTTGTGTGGTGTGGTGCTACTGGGAGGGTGGGGAGTTTGAAACTAGCCAGGGAAGGGGTAAAGTTATACGTCAGAGTTCCATTATTAAACAAAAGGAAAATAAGCATCCTCCTGAGGGAAGTTTGGGCTGCTCTCTCTGGAGGAAGAAGAGGGCAGATGGCAAGGCCGATGATTGGAAGACCACTGCCCAAGGTTGATACCATGTGAGGGATGTTGGCTGGCATTTGGACCACGGCCATGTGACGGCCAGATAGTGGCATGTGACGGGACTGGAAATCGTTTTTTCACCTCCCCCTCACGCTGACCCATCCAAAGGTTGTTACCTAACGGGTCTATTCCCACTGTTTCCCATCAGCACCCTCCGAACATCGCTAGGAATTGTGCAACCTGGTGTCATACTCCCAACCTCGCTTGGAATTGTGCAACCTGTGGTGGAAACCCTAACATCGCTTGGAATTGTGCAACCAGGGTCAAGACCACATTCAACTGGAGCCCAAAGTTTGCATCGGAGATACCAAGGACAGGCAGTGGGATCTAAGACCACTTGTAATTTACAAAAAGTTAAGACCTGACCATCTAGCACCTCACTGCTATTTGTGAATTAGAGACCAAAGGAGCATAGCTGAGGCACTGTCACCAAGTGAGTTGGCGTGACTGAAAGGTGACCATCCAGAGAGAGATGTATTGGTAGAGCTGAAGCCCCGTCAGCAAGGCATCAAGTTCATTGTAAGCAATGTAACCAACCTCCTCCCAACAGCCCATTGAATGGGTGAACCCCCCCAACCCTTGTCCTCCTACTGTTTAACATAGATCGTTAGCTAGACCATAGTTCATTACTAGAGGCAGTGTATGTGATTATTTAGCTGGCAAGAGGTGTGACTGAGACCTTCAACAGCAGAGTGGCGCAGTTGCGGCGTACTACAGGCGCAAGAGCGCCATGTGGCGCTAAAGGGCGACGCCAACCGAAACTTCCAGCAAGGTGTGTGTGCGGGCGAAAGAGGATCTTGGCCAGGTCATCTTGTCGAAAAGGGGCTGCCCGTGCAAGAGTTGCCAATCGGAGGCGAACCGCAAGAACCCTGCGACGCAGATCAACTGCTGGTTCAAGAGCACCTCGTCGGCAAGGTACTACTCGTGCAAGACCAACTACCCGGCAACAGGCTGCTCGTACAAGAGCATCCACAAAACTAAAGGCCAAACGAGCGCCTGTTAGGAAGAAGGCTGCTCTTAGGAAAGTAGGTTGTAAGCGTAAAACTGCTAGCACAAAAGGGGCAAGCAAAAAGATAAATTTATCAGGTCAACGGTTGAGAGCAACACGTCGACCACAGACCAACGTTTCAAAAGCATCTTATAAGTCAAGATCTGTTGGATCTTCAAGTAGCCGAGCATCACGTCTGTGCAAAAATAAGGCTGCTATTAGAAAAACAGCATGTGTTAGAAAGAGTATTGTTGCAAAAGCATTTTGTGGCCCTTTGCGTTGTCGCCCAAGACCAACATATAACCAAAGCAATTTTGGTGCAGGGACTTCTTTTGGACTTACAGGTTGGAACCAGCGTGAATTGTGGCCAACAGATCAAAATGGTCTGACATTTGAGTCGCGAAGATATCCTCAGCGGACGGTCCGTCCATTGCGGAGATACCCTGAGCATGATATCAATGGTTTGGGCAGAGGTCCGCCAAATGAATGTATTGCATTACCAAGAAGAGCTCAGAATCAGGTTACGAGTTTGCGGAATTATCCGTGGCTTCAAGGTGATGTGTCAAGTAATGTAGCTCTTATACCAAGGATATCTCAGCATGGTGTTTTGTCACAAAATGAATCTACAATTCCAAATACCGGTGCAATTCCTATTCCCAATAACATAGTGCTGCAGAGAGAGCATCAGAGTGAATACATTGTTTGGCCACAAATCCCTCTTGCTCAGAACATTGGGTTGCAAAGAGATTTTGAATTTGATAATAGTCCGTTATTGGGTGTAGATCTGAGCAGACGAGCACGAGTGCAACAGCGTGAGGCTGCTGCTTGGCTGGAAGACACAACATCACAGAACATTGTGCGGGGCTTTAATTCTGCTGTACCTGCATTGCCGCAAAGTGATCTTGATCCTGCTGATCCATTATCTAACAAATGTAGGTATGGGAATACTGCACAACCAGGAAACTCTGCATCCCAAAGAGGCTTTGATGAAAATACCAATAACAACAATATCAATATCAATAACAACAACAACCTAATTTCAGGTAACTCCAGTGATGTATCACAAGGAGGTCCTGGTGCAGATAATAACTTAAATGATGTTAATTTGGACCTTGATCCCAGAACAGCAAATCCGTGTGAAGTTCCTGAATTTAGAGCTTTGACCAGAGATCCTCATCGAAGAAGTGTTGTGTTCCCTCCAAACGTTGGAGTACAAAGTGACCCCCGACGCGGAAGTGTTGCAACGCCCAGAGACCATCCAGCTCCAAATGCACTGATACCGAGGGACCCAGATCCTGGTCTTGACAATGGAGGATTGACAAGAGATCCTCGGCGTGAGAGTGTTGTGTGGCCACGAGTTCTTCAGAATGTAGCATCAGCTGGGGACCCTCGACGTGGAAGTGTCGCACGTCCAAGAGAGTTTCTTCCTCCAAATGCACTGCTGCAAAGGGTGCTCGATTCTGATTTTAATAATGTAGGATTGGCAAGAGACCCTCGGCGTGAGAGTGTTGTGTGGCCAAGAGACTCTTTTCCTTCAAACATAGTGTTACAGAGGGGCCAGCCTCCTGAGAATGTGGCATTGCCTTGGGATCCTCGCCGTAGAAGTATTGTTGGGCCAAGAGACCAGTTTCCTCCAAATGCAGTATTGCAGAGGAACCGTACACCCGCTAATATTGGATTACCTTGGGATCCTCGTCGTGCAAGTTCAGCTTGGCCCAGAGACCCATTTCCTCCAAACATAGGGTTACAGAGGGACGCCCACAATAACTTGGGAATTCCCAGGGAACCTCGGCGAGAAAGTGTAGTGTGGCCACGAGACGCTTTGCCCCAGAGTGCAGAACCACAGAGGGATCCAGGTCCTATCCCAGTTGAAGGAGAAGCTGCAGTACATGATAATGTAAATTTACAAAGAGATCCTCGACGCGAGAGTGTTGTGTGGCCACGGGATTCCTATCCCCAGACTGTCGCTGCACAAAGGCCTCCAGCTTCCGCTGCGGTTCAGGGAGAATCTGCGCCTGACGACGTGGGTTTACAAAGAGATCCTCGACGCGAGAGTGTTGTGTGGCCACGGGATTCCTATCCCCAGACTGTCGCTGCACAAAGGCCTCCAGCTCCCGCTGTGGTTCAGGGAGAATCTGCGCCTGACGACGTGGGTTTACAAAGAGATCCTCGACGCGAGAGTGTTGTGTGGCCACGGGATTCCTATCCCCAGACTGTTGCTGCACAAAGGCCTCCAGCTCCCGCTGTGGTTCAGGGAGAATCTGCGCCTGACGACGTGGGTTTACAAAGAGATCCTCGACGCGAGAGTGTTGTGTGGCCACGGGATTCCTATCCCCAGACTGTCGCTGCACAAAGGCCTCCAGCTCCCGCTGCGGTTCAGGGAGAATCTACGCCTGACGACGTGGGTTTACAAAGAGATCCTCGACGCGAGAGTGTTGTGTGGCCACAGGATTCCTATCCCCAGAGTGTTGATGCACAAAGGCCTCCAGCTCCCGCTGCAGTTCAGGGAGGATCTGCACCTGACGACGTGGGTTCACAAAGAGATCCTCGACGCGAGAGTGTTGTGTGGCCACGGGATTCCTATCCCCAGAATGTAGAAGCACAGAGGGATCCCGGTCCTAACGTTCAGGGAGAAGCTGCATCCACTGATGACGTGGGTTTACAAAGAGATCCTCGACGTGAGAGTGTTGTGTGGCCACGGGAACCTATTCCTTAGAATATTGATACGTTGCTAATAACTACTTCCAAATCTGTGAAATCCAATTGTTTGAAAGGTGAATGCAGGTTCATTTTTCCATTGTTATCAATGCTCAGTAACAAAAAAAGTTTAACATTTTATAGATATTTGTTAGGAGTGGATATTAAGGGTATGTAACTGGAACTGGGATACTGATTAGTCACTATGTTTGAGTGGCATCTTGAGGGGCTGAATGGTTTGTTTATGTTCATATAAAGCTGGATCTATGATTGAATTCCAATTACCTGTTTTTTTTAATGCAGTGCCGAATATAAAACAAGGAATCACCAAGATTTAAAGAGAGAAAAAAACCTGAATAGTAGTTAAGTGCTGTGCCACAAACCTCCCAGCAGCAGGTTTTCCCACTACTGACAGGATCATCCGGTCCCACTGAAGCCCATGGCAATTTGCGTGGCTCACACATGCTGCTGCTGGGAAACCCACGGCAGGCAGAGTCGACTTCAGCAGAACCGGAAGACCCACCAGCAGCCGAATGGTCAGAAAGTTCCACCCTGTACGTTTGCTGATGATGCAAAGCTAAGGTGGGAAGGTAAACTGGGAGGAAAGACATAGAGAGACTGTAAAGAGCTGTTAGCAAAAGGAATGTAATGTGGGCAAGTGTGAAGTTATTGACTTTGACAGGAAGAATGGAAGAAACAATATTTTTTAAAAGGTAAGATACACGTTGAAATTCAAGGGGACCTTACACAAATCACAAAGCTGACATACAGGTGCACAATGAAACTGCTAAAGCAAATAGTGTGTTATTGTAAGAAGCTATGAGTAAGGAAGTATTGCTGTAATTGTATAGGGCTTTAGAGTGATCACACTTGGGAGTGCTAAAAGCAGTTTTCCCCTCTACTTCCACTATATATAGCGGGCATTAAGCAATTTGCTAATGCTGTTGGGGCAGGCTTAAACTAACTTGGAAGAGGCATGGTAACCTGGATGTTTCCTGGAAGGAGAAACATGGTGAATAAAATATTGGGAGAGACAGTAGTGGAGTAAAAATTGATAACAATTAGATGGGGGTCAGTCAAAGGGACTCCAAAAGATCTAGATTAGATTTATAGTGCATAAGTGAAAATATATAAAGCTTGGTGACTCGTGTTGATGAACTGCAGATACAAATAGCTACTTAGGAATACAATGTTTTGATGAAAATGGAGAGCTGACTCAAAAAGAGTCAGGACTAGATGTTCCCGGATCCAAGGTTTTCAGGGATGGCACAGTGGTGAGCACTTCTGTCTCACAGCGCCAAGGACCCTGGTTCGATTCCCGGCTTGGAGTCTGCATGTTCTCCCCATGTCTGCATGGGCTCCCTCCGAGTGCTCTGGTTTCCTCCCACAGTCGAAAGACGCGCTGGCTAGGTGCACTGGCCATGCTAAATTCTCCCTCAGTGTACCCAAACAGGTGCCAGAGTGTGGCAACTAGGGGATTTTCACAGTAACTTCATTGTGGTATTAATGTAAGCCTACTTGTGACACTAATAAATAAACTTAAACAACCTCCTGTAACTATCCTGTAACTCTGGATATTTGTTAGGTGTGGATCTTAAGGGTATGTAACTGGAACTGGGATACAGATTAGTCACTATGTTTGAGTGGCATCTTGAGGGGCTGAATGGTTTGTTTATGTTCATATAAAGCTGGATCTATGATTGAATTCCAATTACCTGTATTTTTTTAATGCAGTGCCAAATATAATACAAGGAATCACCAAGATTTAAAGAGAGAAAAAAAACCTGAATAGTAGTTAAGAGCTGTGCCACAATACGTCCCAGCAGCACGTTTTCCCACTATTGGCAGAATTTGGGTTCAGCCGTTTATTTTATGAGAAATTTCTTCACACAGAGGATTGAAAGCTCAGTTATTCAGTATAAACAAAACTGAGGTCAATACATTTTTTAGACACTTAAGAGGATCAGGAGATACAGAGACTCTCCTCTGAAACTTGTTGAGACATTTTACCTGCACTAAAGGAGCTCATGTAAATGCAAGTCATTGTCTTGGAGTTACTCAGGACTGAGGTCACGATGCATCAATCATCTCATAGTTTTGGGTGAGGATGCAAGGCCCGACAGTCTTACCATGTCCTTCAGCCCTTAAACTTCTGCGCTCCTCCAGTTTTGGCAATTGAGCAATTTTAACTGTGTCATCAGCCTTCAGCTGTCCAAAGCTCTAGAATTCCCTCCCTAAACCGCTCCACCTCTCTCTCTCTCCTCTCTTTACAAAACTTCTGTTCACAAGCTCAGGTAATTTAATGTCAGCCAGTAAGCTCTCCATGGAGTGCAGTGGGACCTATTCACGATGTTAAAGGCACTTCTTTTTTTCCTCAAGTTATTATTGTTCACAGCAATAGAAGAATGGTGAATTATCAATGAATAAGATAATCCTGAAAGTGCAGAAAAAGGCCATTCAGCCCTCCTAGTCTGCAGTAACAATAATCCCACCCTAGGCCTTATCCCTGTAACACTATGTAATTACCCTGCTAATCAACCTGATGATACTAATGGGCAATTTAGCATGGCCAATCCACGTAAATCAGACATCTTTGGACTGTAGGAGGAAACTGGAGCACCCAAGACAGTTACCAATGCCAGAATCAAGCCAGTGTCCCTGGCGCTGTGAGGCAGCAGTGCTATCTACTGGGCCATCATGCCACCCCATCCAGTCTGCCTGTGCTAATGGAACTCATCTGGGGAGATTTCTTTGCCTTATTCATCCTTGCGTGTGTGACTGGCACAGCACTTAACAGGCTTGAGATATACAATTTACCCAGCACGAAAGTTGGACTTTGGTTGTATATCAGGAACATGAACCCCAGCATTTCTCCTCTTAGCTTGAGGATCTTCAGCGAAGAGGGAGAATGTATTCCAGGGCATACCTGGTTCCTGCAATGTCTCCAGTCATGCCTGCTGTAAAAGTGCAAAAGCCTGTCAAAGTCAGGATGAGGCTTGACATCAACCAAGGAGCTGGAAACAGGATAGAAGCGAATTGAATTTTAAATTGTGCGTTGTTTTGTCTCTGCAGGAACTAACCAAATAGAAACGCAAGAACCAAGAACAGCCTTAGAGCCAGCGGAAAAGACACCAAAGTATGAAGCAGAGGAAGAAACCATCCAAGATCTCGTCAACAGCAGCAGGGAAAGAGAATGTTGAAGTGGGATACAGAGAGGTACAGAATGTAACCAAGGCAACAGGGATAGCGTTTAGAAATCAGAGAGAGACTGATACGGCAGGAGGGAGGTGTAATTTAAACAGAAAAGTGTTTTGATTTGTTCCCTCTTTATAAGCGGCAACGTATTTCCCAACCCCTCAGTTTTGGTTTGATCCAGTTTTCTATTAATAACCCCACAGCAAACTCGAGATAGGATGAAGTCAAAGTGTTAGAATCATAGAATCCCTCAGTGCAGAAGGAAGCCAATCCAGCCCAACAAGTCTGCACCGACTCTCTGAAGGAGCATTTTACCCATAACCGCATCCGTTCCAGTAATCCCACATATTTATCATGGCACAAATCCACCTAAGCTGCACATCTTTGGACACTAAAGGTGGGTGGCACGGTGGCACAATGGTTAGCACTGCTGCCTCACAGCGCCAGGGATCCGGGTTCAATTCTGGCCTCGGGTCACTGTCCGTGTGGTGTTTGAACATTCTCCCCATGTCTGCGTGGGTTTCCTCCAGGTGCTCCGGTTAGATGTGCAGATTAGGTAAATTGGTCATGCTAAATTTTAAGGGGGATTGTACGAGGGTCAGCAGGGTAAATATGTGTGGTTACGGGAATAGGGCCTGGGTGGGATTTTGGTCGGTGCAAACTCAGTGGCCAAATGGCCTCTTCTGTACTGTAGGGATTTTATGATTTTACGTCAACGCTCATCCCGAAACCTTAAAATCCCACTCAAGGTCAACGGATCTTTCTACTGTCTGCCTCTCGCATATTCCGATTCCCATGGTAGACAGAGCAGTAAAATTCCAGCCTAAGGGGCAATTTGGCATGGTCAGTCCACCTAACTTACACATCTTTGGACTGTGGGAGGTAACAGGAACACCTGGAGGAAACCCATGCAGACGTGGGGAGAACATGCAAACTCCACACTGTCACCCAAGCCCAGAAATCGAACCCATGTCCCTGGTGCTTCGAGGCAGCAGTGCTAACCACTGCACTGGTTAGTTTAATTGCATGCATTCAAATTGCAGGAGGAGGGGTCAGAATGCCCCCCCACCCTTACATTCAGATGGTAAAGAGACGGATGGGGAAATGAAGGATTTATAGTTCAGAGAATGCAGAGAAAACAAATATTGTTTCATGTGATGTAAGAGGAATTTTCTAAGCTGTCCCCTGGGTACCCTGTACATAGTTGACCTCACTGAACCAATACATAAAGACAGTATATAGTTAAAGAACAAAAAGGAATTTATTTGTTAATGCATGCATCAGGACGGAGACACAGTCATTGAGGGTTGACTGTCCTCTCTGCAATATTGCAAGGTAAAATTATTGCATTATTCTGAACATTTCAATATCCCACCTAGTCTCGTCAATCAGACTGTAGGGTCCAATCACAACATCGCACATTATTACCTTAGCCAATAACCTGTCAACAGGAATAGGAGACAATTAGCTTATTGCCCATGTAGGTTCCTTTCCCACATCATTAGCAGTGTCCAAGGCCATAGCCAAGAGACTTATTTTTAATTGGTGAAAGGAGTCACTCTTTCACTGCAACCACGGCCTCTTTTATCAGCTTGAGAGACTGCTCCAGCCTCACTCACCATGAACGAATTTACTCCATTAAATACCAGGCCTATAATCAAATTTGCCGTTCGCATATCCCAAAACAGCTAACAGAAGCTGCCTTTCTGTGGTCCATTGTATTAAAAGAATTCAGCCTGTCTGCTGCTCTTTCCCATCATGCTGCATTCAGAACCAAGTTGGCCGAGGTACAGAATACATATACATTGAAAATATAGTTTAAGCTTATAATACTTGGTTAATTTGTGGTTATACAGTTAATAATACCTTTGCATATTATAATAATGACACTTTATAACTACCTTAACTAGTCTACTTATATAAAACTAAAATGAAGGGCCACATACTAAGAATTCTATACTCCCCCCATCCTGTGGGTTCCAGAATTAAAGACCAATGAGGAATTCTTTCATGGGGGCCAGTGGGTCCAAAGATGTGTGGGTTAGGTTGGTTGGCCATGCTAAATTGCCCCATCGTGTCGGGGAATTAGCAGGGTAAATATGAGGGGCTATAGGAATAGGGCCTGGGTGGGATTGTTGTCGGTTCAGACTCAATGGGCCGAATGGCTTCATTCTGCACTGTAGATTCTATTAGAACTGATGCTGGAAATTCATTTTTCCGGTGAGATTGACTTCACACGGTGAGATAGATGAATTAGTGATGGTACAGGATTTTCAGCAGAAAGTGTAGGTGGGGCCGGGCATTCAATCTGGGCAGAGCTGCATGTCTGAGAGGCTGCTGCTTAGGTGCTAAACAGCAGACAGAGCTTTTCAGTTCCACAAGGCCCATGTCGCATGACTCCCACCTCTCCACCATCTTCACTAAAGGATCTGTACCTAGAGACTGGAATTCAGCTCGGTTTTCAGGATTGCCTTTATGGTTCAGAATGAATGTTTGAGAGGCCATTCAGTGTCCTCCTACATACTCCATGTTCGCTGATAAGCCTGGGGGTTATCAAAAGGCCCTCATAGCTGGGATATACAGTCTCCAGGCGATTGTCCATAGCTCCTTTGAGGTATGAGATTACCGAAACTGCCCAGATTGAACGCCCAGCCCCACCTACACTGGAGTAATAGGCAGACACAGTATCAGCCATTTGAAGGATCTTTGTTCACATTTTTAAATTCTAGAAATAGTCATGTTAATATCTATATATATATTTTATACAGAGAAGCATGTGTCCCTCACTTTGACAAAAGTTGGGAAATAAGTAAAGAATGTGAAAAAGTGGGAGGGGACAAGTGCTGAGAAATGCAGGAAGAATGTCCCAATGATTTTTCTCTCCTTCCTTATGGTTTGGCCTTCATTTCTCTGCTCCCATCAGCACACGGATGAAATGAGGAAACCAGTGTGTTAAGTGGCCTCCACCCTGTAATATATCCTCCTGTGCTATTGCATCAGGTTTTCAAACCAGCTGTGGTTTTATATAAATAGTTACCACTCCAATACCTTGATTGCTCACCCATTTTAAGGCAATGGACATGTGCTTTATACAAAGCAAGAAAATCTCAGGCTCTGTCACCTTCCTGTGCTGAGTTAGTGATCTCAGTGGTAAAGTTGCGATGATCCAGGGGTTAACTGGAGGAGGGTGGTGTCAACAGATCTCAAAGTTTGCAGAGGCTTAACATTTGTAATTGTTGTGAACTGGGAGGAGGATAGGGCAGACTTCAAGAGGAGGTAAGACTGGTTGGTGCAATGGGCAGGCAGGTGGCAGATGGCATTTAATCCACTTTGGAAAGGATAACAGAGACAGAGAGAGAAACAATATAGAGTTGCAAAAGGGATACAAGAGCAGAGGAACCTGGGGATCTGTGTACACAAGAGTTCGTAGAATCACAGAATCCCTACAGTGCAGAAGGAGACCATTCAGCCCATTGTGCCTGCACCGACAGCAATCCCACCCAGGCCCTGTCACAGTCAGTGCTGAGGGAGTGCTGCACTGTCAGAGGGTCAGTACTGAGGGAGTGCTGCACTGTCAGAGGGTCAGTACTGAGGGAGTGCTGCACTGTCAGAGGGTCAGTACTGAGGGAGTGCTGCACTGTCAGAGGGTCAGTACTGAGGGAGTGCTGCACTGTCAGAGGGTCAGTACTGAGGGAGTGCTGCACTGTCAGATGCCAATTCCTTCTCTATTCCCAGTTTGAACTTTCTACCAGTGACACTGTCAGCATGTTACTTTCTGGAACTTCCCATTGAAACCACTCCTTTCAGACTCTCCTTAAAATCTTTAATCTTGGACTAATCTTTGGGGCACCTTTTCTCACATGTCCTCATGTGTCACAGTCTCATTGTCTGAAATACCCCCACTATGGGACATTTCCTCTGTGCTGAAGATGCTTTGTAAATACTAGATGTTATTGCTGTAGTTGTTGGCAGCACGGTGGTTAACACTGCTGCCTCAGCACGAGAAACCCTGATTCAGTTCTAGCCTTGCATGTTCTCCCTGTGTCTGTGTGGATTTCCTGCAAGCGCTCCAGCTTCTGCCCACAGTCAAAAGATCGTAGAATCCCAAAGTACAGAGAGAGGCCCATCGACTCTGCATCAACCATTATCCCACCCAGGGCTTCTTTTCACAACCCT
Organism: Carcharhinus amblyrhynchos; assembly: GCF_965287045.1. Taxonomy (NCBI): domain Eukaryota; kingdom Metazoa; phylum Chordata; class Chondrichthyes; order Carcharhiniformes; family Carcharhinidae; genus Carcharhinus; species Carcharhinus amblyrhynchos. Next base: position 76,532,984 of record NC_137336.1, on the reverse strand, counting down.
CAAGCACTCTGCCAACCACCCCCTCCCGACATTAGAATTCAATTTAGATGGCCAATCAACCTAACTCATATGTCTTTGGACTGTGAAAGGAAAGTGGAGCACCCGGAAGAAACACCCGCAGACATGGGGAGAATGTGCAGACTCCGCATAGACAGTGACCCAAGCCGGGAATCGAACCCAGGTCATTGATACTGCGAGGTAGTAGTGCTAACCACTGTCCACCATGCCGCCCAGGTAGAGGACAAGTTGAGAGAGCAATGAGTAAGGCACACACAAGAATCCTGAACTTTATAAACACATAGGGCTGGATTACTATTCCGAGGGTTAAGTATGAAAATGTCTTGATTTGTTAAACTCATCTTAGTAAAATGTGCTCCAAATGTCCAGCCCACCCAATTGTAGGGCACGCGGAGACACAGAATGGAGGCTGGGAGATGTTGGGGGAAAGGGGGAGGCGAGTGCCTATGCGAGCTGGTTAGAAGGCTGCCTCCGTTCTCAACACTCAGCTCCCAGTTGTTTCAGAAACTCTTAGCTTTTAATAATTAAAATACATTCAAAAAAAGCATTTTTTTCAAAATGCCCCAAGATGAAAATTAAACAATTATTCTTCCTCTGGCCCCTCACCCTCCATGCCAACTCATGATTCCCAGCTACCTCCCTAATGGCACATCTTACCCGCAATGTCATCTCCATAGCTACTTACTCAATATCCTTGCACAAAGCTCAGGAATGAAACAGAGTTGAAAGGAATTAAACATTGAACAACATAATATGCTCTCACCCTCACACATTTGATAAGGAAAAGCTTTCCATTCATAAACCTTATTCAAAGGTCTCAACAAGTGGTTCATCTCATGTAAAAGAACTTCTATTCAGATCCCACATCAAAAACTAATATAATATTCTCTTTAAATTGAGGTTGCAGAGATAGGGAGGGTTGTAGTGACTGAGGGAGGTGACAAAGATAAGGAGAGTTGTAGTGACTGGAGGAGGTGATAGAGAGGATTGTAGGGGTTGGAGGAGGTTACAGAAATAGGAGGATTGTCAGGGCTGGAAGAGGTTACTGAAGGTTGAGGAGGTCACAGAGACTGGGAGGGTTTTAGAGGCTGTAGAAGGTTGCAGAGATAAGGAAGGTTGGAGCTGGAGGAGGTTACGGAGATAAGGAGGGTTGCAAGGGTTGGGGGAGGTTACAGAGATAGGGAAAGTTGTTGGGGCAGGAGGAGATTATAGAGATCGGGAAGGTTGTTGAGGCTGGAGGAGATTATAGAGATGGGGAGGATTGTCGGGTCTGAAACTGGGGGGCTGTTTTTCCGCAAGAGTCGGCCAGCAGAGGGCACAAGGACAGAAAAGTAGAATCATGGAGCAGCGAGTGCAGGAGGCCAACATTCGAGCCAACAAATCTGTAGAGAACAATCCAATCTTTTCTCACATCCCTACAATCTTCTCTCCTTCACAGAATTTATCTAATTCAAGACATAACTGAACCTGAATTCTGTTTAGAATTTCAAAAGGAGAAAGGCTGGATTTCAGCATTGCAACATACTGCAAATTGTAATAAATGTGTTTAAGGGACGTTGGCTAACCATCTTATTGGCAAGGTTAAGATATAAGTCCAAAAAATAAGGAGAGCTACTTTAGATCTTTTACACATCAGACCATTGAAATAAATGCATTTTCACTCCAAGACGTCAGATCCCGCTTGTTAACTTGTCTCTCCTGTTTACAGAGTGAACCGCCTGCCAAAAGGCAGAGGGAAACAGCAGGCACTTCCAGTCAGATAAGTGAGCACCCTTGAGTCTTGTTTCAAACCAATTTATGCGGAAAAGCTCAAGTTATTTTCAATAAGCAAAGTGTGGGGAAGTGGGGGTGTTAGACTTCACTCCTCGGGGACCTAGCATCAAAATCCAGCACAGGACAGAGGTGATGAGGAGCTCCCATCTGTTTGGATAGGTTACTGTGAGAGTCCAATCTAGCTGTGAAGCTGAGGGAGTTTCCAATGTGAAAAGGCTTCCCTCCAGCCCACTGAAGTTCCTTCACCTCATGGCAAAGCTAGCAACTATGTGAGGTCTTTTTCTTGCCTGACCTGCAGATCAGCCTACTTGTTTGTCACCTTTTGTGTAAAACAGTGACTTTTGGTACTTACCTTTTGCTTGGGCTTATAATGAGATGAAGGAGCAGTGCTCCAAAAGCTTGTGCTACCAAATAAACCTGTTGGACTTTAACCTGGTGTTTGAGACTTCTTACTGTGTTTACCCCAGTCCAACACTGGCATTTCCACATTGCTTATAATGAGAGCACAGAAACAGAGAATATAGAAATACTCAGCAGGTCTGGTTCAATCTGTGGCGAGGGAAGCAGAGTTAATGGCGGAGGGGTGGGGGTGGGGGGGATTTTCTGCCCACCCCCCTCACAGTGTGTTTCACAGTGGCGGAGGCAGCCTGCCATTAGCTGGTGGTGGGATGGGATGGTCTGGTCTGGTCCCACTGCTGTCAATGGGTTTTTCTGTGTTCACATTCCCTGTTGCCGGGAAAAGAGGATGGGTGTTCATAATCGGTGGGACTGGAAAATTCCAGGCATTTTGTGACCCTTACTGCTGAAAGAGCAGAAGATGCCACCAAAGGTACCCCCCCGCCCCCCCGCTCCCTTGCAGGCGGTCCTTGGCAGCATGACTAGCAAGCAACACAAATGGCCATTGGCTTCAGCAGGAATGGAAGACCTCAGCGCCACCAGTAAACCCAGTATGGGTGAAAATACTAGCCAATGTTCCAGGTTGGAACACTGAGGAATGGCGAACGCTAACTCTGTTTTTATGTAAGGGCTTGTACGTGATGGCAGTGTTAAACTTCACAGGAGATTCCTCCTGCTGCACTTACTGAGGTACCAGTTTCTGAGCTAACTGGAGAGGCTTGAGAGTCAGCCGCAGGACCTCAGGTTATTTATTGTTAATCAGAGATAACAGTTTGTTTTGCCCAGACCACCGCACTAACCCGTGCTCTTTGAAATGGTTTCTGAACAGATCCCAAACACAAGAAGGCGAAGGTGTCCAGTGTGAAAACTGCTCGATGGAAACCACTACCCCAGAGTACCAGAGACTACATCGCTGCAGCGGTCGACATCGCTCTGTAGTATGTACCCATCAGTTACCAGTGTGTTCAGTTAACTGGGGGTCTCTTGATGCTTAATGCAGGCAATATCAGAGCTGGGCTTACTGATCAGGCTGGGGCTCTTTTCTCCTCAAAAGATTATGATGGGGATGGTGACCCGATCGAGGTCTTTAAAATTCTGAAAGTATTTGCTGGAGTAGATGGAGTGAAGATGTTTTCATGCTCTGGGAAGGACTAGAACTCAGTGTCATCAATATAGGGTAGTCACTAAAAAATCCAATGGGGAATTCAGGAGCAAGTTATTTACCCAGAGAGTGGCGAGGATGTGAAATTCATTCCCATAGGGAGTGGTTGAGGTGAATAGTGTGGATGCATTTAAAGGGATGATGGATAAGCAGTCAAAGGAGAAAGGAATAGAAGATGTTGCTCGGTGAAAGGAGGATGGGGAAGGGTGTGAAGGGAACTGGGAGGAGATTGGTGTGGTGTACAGGCCAGTTGTGTCACACGGTTTGTTACTGCCCTGTCTACTGGATGTAATGGAACAGTTTCCTCTTCAGACACACGTTGGTAATTTCTAGCTATGATTCCCATAGCGAGCTGGGCGGGAAAATTCCATTCCCAGTATCAACATGAAGCACTCCCAGCTGAGGCAGATCTGGAAGCAAAGTAAAGATGCCTCTGTTCCTGCCTCACCACACAATAGCAATCATGCTATGGTGTGTCCTAAATGCAAAGTACAGCTCTCCCTCCCTCCACTGCCCCAACATACAATCCCAGGTCATGGGAACAGTGATGTTAGTGGACCAGAACCAAGTGGCAGTTTGAGAATTGATGTTCAGGTTTAGGAAGCTTCGATGATAAATGGAAAGTGGCCAGCCATAGTGGTGACCATGAAGGCTTTCACAGAGTCCTAACAAACAGAAGGAGGCCATTCAGCGTCACATCTATTCTAGCACCCTGAAGGAGTAATTCACCCAGTGTCATTCCCCTGCATTCTCTCCATCACGCTGCACATTTTTCCTTTTCAGTTAATGATCCAATTCCCTTCTGCTTCCTCGATTGAATTTGCCTCTACCAACTCTCAGGCAGCGCATTCCAGATCCTAACACTCTCTGCATGAACAGGATTTTCCTCATGTTTAGTCTGTCACTCTGGTCCTCAATCTTTACACCAATGGGAACAGTTTCTCTCCTGTCACTGTACCCAGGTTCCCTGTGATTTTGAATATCACTATCAAATCTCCTCTCAACCTTACCCCGCTCCTGCAAGGGAAATAGTTGAAATTTCTTCAGTCTTTCTTTGAAACGAAGTTCCTCATCCCTGCTCCAATTCTCGTGTATCTTTTCTACGCTGTCTCTCATGCCTTCACATCCTTCCTGAAGTGTGATGCTCAGAACTGGCCTCCAGTTGAGGCTGAACTAGTGTTTTCTCAAAGTTTAACAACTTCCTTAATTTGATGTATTATTGTCACTTCTCAGTCTTTTGGTTAAGATCAAGTGCGGATCAAGTGCTGTGCTTGGTTGAAGCCATTAGGTTCCATTTCAGCTTCATTTTGAAACAATTTTTAAAAGCGGCACCTGGGCCTTTGGCTAAAATGCAAATGAGATCAAGCCTTGAAGGAGGAGCTATGCCTCCTCCAATCAGTTTGGATCATGTAGATCAAGCCTAAGACAGGAGGTGAGAGCCCTGTCTTGTTAGCTTGGACCGGGAATGTCCCAATTTGTTGAGACTCTGAATTGGACTTGATTGGATTGAATTGGAATAAAAACGAAACAAAAAATTATTGTCACATGTATTAGTTCATATACAGTGAAAAGTATTGTTTCTTGTGCACTGTACGGACAAAGCATACCATTCATAGAGAAGGAAAAAGGATGCTGAACGTAATGTTATAGTGATAACTAGGGTGTAGAGAAAGATCATCTAAAGGGAAGTCGTGTCTGACAAATTTACTGGAGTTCTATGAGGATGTGTCTAGGGCGGTGGATAGAGGAGAGCCAGTGGATGTGGTCTTTCTAGATTTTCAGAAGGCGTTTGACAAAGTGCCTCACAAGAGGTTATTGTAGAAGGTCAGGGGGCATGGAGTTGGGGGTAGGGTGTTAGCGTGGATAGAGGACTGGTTGTCAAATAGGAGGCAGAGAGTGGGGGTCAATGGGTGCTATTCGGATTGGCGGATGGTGACTAGTGGAGTGCCCCAGGGGTAGGTGCTGGGGCCTCAGCTATTTACCATTTATATAGATGATCTGGAGGAGGGAACCGAGTGTAGGGTGTTGAAATTTGCTGATGACACCAAGATTGGTGGAAAGGCAAATTGTGCGGAGGGTGGTGAGAATCTACAGAAGGATCTAGATAGGCTGGGCGAATGGGCCAGGAAATGGCAAATGGAATTTAATGTTGGCAAGTGCGAGGTGGTCCACTTTGGTAGGAATAATGGTAGGAAGGATTATTACTTACGTGGCGAAAAACTGCAGCAGGCGACGGTGCAGAGGGACCTCGGGGTCCTTGTGCATGAGTCGCAAAAACCCAGCTTGCAGGTGCAGCAGGTGGTCAGGAAGGCGAATGGGATGCTGGCCTTCATCGCGAGGGGGATTGAATATAAAAGTAGGGAGGTCTTGCCGCGGCTGTATAGGGCATTGGTGAGGCCGCAGCTGGAGTACTGTGCGCAGTTTTGGGCGCCGTACTTACGCAAGGATATTTTGGCCTTGGAGGGAGTGCAGAGGAGGTTTACTAGGCTGATGCCGGAGTTCAGGGGGTTGAGCTATGAGGAGAGGCTGAATAAATTAGGCTTGTACTCGTTAGAGTTTAGAAGAATGAGGGGAGATCTCATTGAGACGTATAAGATGATGAATGGGATGGATAGGATAGAGGTGGAGAGACTCTTCCCGCTCAGAAAGGATAGTAGGACTAGGGGGCACAGCCTCAAGATAAAGGGGGGGCGGTTTAGAACGGAGTTGAGGAGGAACTTTTTCACTCAAAGGGTGGTGAATCTCTGGAATTCTCTGCCCGTTGAAGTGGTGGAGGCTACCTCGCTAAATATTTTTAAGACGCGGGTTGATGGGTTTTTGGTAAGAGAGGGGATTAAGGGTTATGGGGAGAGGGCGGGAATGTGGAACTGAGCCACGACAGATCAGCCATGATCTTATTGAATGGCGGGGCAGGCTCGAGGGGCTAGTTGGCCTACTCCTGCTCCTATTTCTTATGTTCTTAATGCAAGGTAGGTCCATTCAAAAGTCTGATAGCAGCAGGGAATAAGCAATTCTTGAGCTGGTTGGTACAGTTCTAGTCAGTTGGTACGTGTCCTCTATGTCCTATTAATAAAGTCCACAAAGCTCTCAACTTTAACTGTTCTCTCCCCTCTCTGCCTGGCTAATTTATACACATATAATCCCAGATTTCTCTGCTCTTGCACCCTCTTTAGAATTTCACTTCTTTAGTATTGCTCCACATTTGTTCTACCAAAACAAATCATTTCATACTTCTCTGCATCAGGTTTCATCTGCTACTTGTCTGCCATTGCACTAACATTTCGAAGTTCCTCACTGCCCTCCTTTCCAAGTTTTATATTGTCTTTTAAACTGCTCGTTGTGTACCAAGGTCTGTATCTTGAATAAATATCAGGAAGAGCAAGCGTCCCAACACCAAGCCTTGGGGAATTCCACTACAAATATTCCTCCAGTTCAAAAAATATCCACTGACCATTGCTCGCTGTGTCCTGGCACTAAGCCAATTTTGTAGTGATGTTGCTGCTATCGTTTTTATTCCAACAGTTCTAAATCTGTTGTATGGCATTGTATCAAATGCCTTTTGGAACCACATCAACACCATCTCATTGACCACCCGCCCCCGCTCTGTGACCGCATCAAAGATTTCAAACAAGAAGATGCAGATTTCAGCTGATGGTTAAAAAAAAAGAAGGGAACATGAGTGAAAAAATATGGGGCGGGATTCTCTGGATCCAGACCTGTGTTTCCCGTTGGCATGAGGAGGCACCAGCAGTGGGATTCTCTGGTCCCAACATTGCCAATGGAATTCCTACGTCTGGGGGATATCTGCCTCGGGACCGGAGAATCCTGCCAGCGTGGATGGCTGAAGATCATGGCCATGATCTGGAAGGCCTGTCTGACAGAACAGTGGAAGCCAATCCAATAACTTTCAAAAGAGGAATCGGATCGATACTTTTTAGGGAGGAGTGGAACTAATTGGAAAGCACCTTCAAAGGGCATGTACAAACACTACGAGTTGATCAACCTCCTCCTGCCACTTTCTTTATCCTTACAGGGGAATGTGGGCATCACCGGCTGGAGCAGCATTTCTAGATCATCTATAATTGCCCTTAAACTGAGTGGCTCACTCGGTCATTTCAGAGGGCAGTTAAGAGTCAACCACATTGCTGTGGTTCTGGAGTCACATGTAGGCCAGACCAGGTAAGAATAGTAGATTTCCTTCCCTAAAGGACATTGGTGAACCAGATGGGTTTTTCCAACAATCAACAATGGTTTCATGATCACCGTTACTGAGACTTTATATTCCAGATTCATTCATTGAATTTAAATCCCACCAATTGCCATGGTGGGATTTGAACCTGTTTCCCCCTGTTTTCTCCCTGGGCCTCAGGGTTATAAGTCCAGTGATATTATCAGTGCACCATTACACTGTATCATTCTATAATTGTGTGAGATGGTTAGATTATTGTAGAAACACGGCACAGTGGTTAACACTGCTGCTTCACAGCTCCAGGGACCTGGGTTCGATTCCCAGCTCGGGTCACTGTCTGTGTGGAGTTTGCATATTCTCCTCGTGTCTGTGTGGGTTTCCTCCCACAGTCCAAAGATGTGCAGGTTAGGTTGATTGGCCATGCTAAAATTTCCCCTTAGTGTCCTGAGATGTGTAAGTTAGAGGAATTAGCGGATAAAATATGTAGGGATATGGGAGTAGGGCCTGGGTGGGATAGTGGTCAGTGCAGACTCAATGGACCGAAGGCCTCTTTCTGCACTGTAGTGTTCTACGATTCTATAACTGATTCATAAATGTAAAAGCAAATTACTGCGGAAGCTGGAATCTGAAACAAAAACAGAAAATTCTGGAAAATCTCAGCAGGTCTGACAGTATCTGTGGAGAGAGAACTGAGACAATGTTTCAAGTCTGGGCATACAGACCAAAGCATTAGCTCTGTTTTCTCTCCACAGATGCTGTCAGACCTGCTGAGATTTTCCAGCATTTTCTGTTTTGTTGCTGATTCACTAATGTCTCTTTACAGAGGGGAGTCTGCTGTTCTTACTGGGCCTGTTGGTGATCATTCTTCCTTGCCCACTGAAATGGGCAAGGAATCACTTGGTTCTCAAATCGTTGCATCCGAGGGCCATGTCAGACTAGGCAGTGAGATTTTGGAGGGGATGGCGGAGAGTGCGGTGGGTGGCGGGGTGATAGGGAATCCAGCTTTTTAAAAAAGTAGATGGGAACTGATATCGGACATTTTAATCAAAAACAATAACGATGGTGATTAAATTGGGCAAAGTGTGAAGGGAGCTTTAAGCTGGCATGGGTGCGTTTGCTGCTGACAGCATTCCAAGCATAACAAGCGTCAGGGCTGCCGCAAGAGTATTTACCACAGGCAAATGTTCAGCCCAAGTGCCCTACTGACACCCAATCCCAGCTGTCTGACCCCCCCACCCTCCTTAGAACCATGGAGCCATAGAAAAGGTACAGCATGGAATGAGGCCATTCAGCCCATCATGACTACACTGGCCCAAGCAGAAAGAAAAAATACACTAGCTGCCCATTCAAATATTACCTTCGAGCACCCAAACCATAGCCTTGCCTTCATATTGGGAACTTGAACTCCCTGCTGTGTGAATACACACAAACACTGCATACGCCCTGTATTAAAGCCATTGATAGAAGCAATGCAAGAATATTCACACTTAACCTTAAAAATAAATTACTAATGTAATCAGAAGGGACAGGATCGCAATCCCTCCATTCAGGCCCATCCCAATCCCTCCCCCCACCAACTCAGGCCCATCCCAATCCCTCCTCCCCCCCCCCCCCCCCCCCCCCCAGGCCCATACCAATTCCCCCTCCCCCCCCCTCCCCACTCAGGCCCATCCCAATTCCCCCTCCCCACTCAGGCCCATACCAATTCCCCCTCCCCCCCCCTCCCCACTCAGGCCCATCCCAATTCCCCCTCCCCACTCAGGCCCATACCAATTTCCCCCCCCCTACTCAGGCCCATCCCAATCCCTCCCCCCACCAACTCAGGCCCATCCCAATTCCCCCTCCCCCCCCCTCCCCACTCAGGCCCATACCAATTCCCGCCCCCCCCCCACTCGGGCCCATCCCAATTCCTCAGCTCAGACCTATTGCAGTCAGATCAGAATTAAATGTGCTCATTCACATCTGATCCCCCAATGAAACTGAAATCCCAACAATCTCATTACAATTTGCCATATTCCCAGTCAATTGGAGTATCCTGGCATTTATTTTGGTTTAAGGAGATTTGATTGGGTGATGCTATGCAGGATGTGACATCACTGCGTTCCTTATGATGATGGGAGCTGAAGTTTCTCTCCTTTGGGTTCCTGATGGAAAATTATGGGATTGATTCATTTAAAGTGCACTGTTTAAGTTCCCATCTTTTATTTTAAAACTGGATCCCAGAACACCTCCCTTACCCCAAATCTTGCCACCTAGGCTAGCACCTTGTTGGTCACAGATGTTTGGGAAGTGTTGATTTGCGAGCATTAATGCAAAATTGTGTTGAGGAGCAGAAGCATTAAGGTTTACCTTAATAGATGGCAAGATAAAGATACAATCCTGCAGATGCTGGAATCTGAAACACAAAATGCTGAAAAATCTCAGCAGGTCTGTTGGCATCTGTGGAGAGAGAATAGAGCCAACGTTTCGAGACTGGATGATCCTTCATCACAACTGATCCGTGAGTTTCTCCAGCATTTTGTGTTTTTCTACCAACACTTAAGTCACTTGAAATGACATCAGAGAAAGCTAAAATGATAAATTTTAAAAAGAAAAATGATAAACACACAAAGCAGCTGGGTTCTTTTCTAAGGGAACAGAATTGAAAAGCAGAAAAGCCACTTGTGAGTTACTGTCAGCCATTCTGGTCTCCATATTATCAAAAGAAGAAGCACTGGGGACTGAGAGAATTTACCAATCCAGCAATACTGAACAAGCTGGATAGAGAGGTTTAAAATGATGCAAGGTTTTGATAGATCTGCTAGTGGAAACACAACTAGGGCCCATCAAATCTGGAATTCTCTGGGGAATGATAAGAATGTGGAACTGGCTGCCAGGGAGTGGCTGGGGTGAATAGCATAGATGCTTTTAAAGTGAAGCTGGATAAACACAAGGGAGAAAAGGAGATGTTGATGAAGTGAGTTGGAGAGGGGGGAGGGAGGAGGCAAAAACAGAGCAGATGGGCTGAGTGATCTGTTTTTATGTGGTAAATTCTTTGTAACCCCTTGCAACACTCACCCATATGTGTACAACCCTCTGTGGCAAAGGCACACTGAGAAATGTTAGTGTCATTGCAACTGTCTGTGTACCAGCATGCACCAGTCCTGCAGTGTGATCCAATTTCTCAGTGGAAAAGACTCATTAGTGGTCCATCCAGACAACGTCAACCTTCTGATGTGCGACTTTTATTCAGAAAATGAGTCCAGCGTCCCTTTCTTAACTAACTTTTGGCTGAGGCAGCTGGTGAGGCCAATGCCATTACCAGTTGTGAAGGGCTGAGGAAGTGATTTCTCTAGTGATACGTGGCTCCCCAAACATTTCTATTTTCTACCTGCAGCCTCCTGCCACTGAGCCAGTAGTGGTAACAGGTCGGCTCATGTGGAATGGTGGCCGAGTAACGTCAGACCCTGCTCTCAGTGCTTGGGGGAGCAGCTCACAGCCCCATTGCTTACGGTGGAGCGGTCAGTATTCTAAACACTGCATTGGACTTTTCTCTTTCTCTCTCTCTCTCTCTCTCTCTCATTCTACTGAATAGAGGAAGTTTTGAACCATGTGCTTTGATTACCCGCAGCAATTCTTTGCCACAGAAGGGTTTCAAGAAGGAAGACAGCCAGGAGCATCTGAGCCAATTAAGACAAAGGTAATTGTGGTGCTGTGAAGATTGTGTGTGCAGTGTACAGATATGTGAGGTTTATAACATGAATAGCTAGTCTTGCAGCAGCAATACATTTTGAGGTGTGAGAGCCGCAGCAGGTATTGAGTAGGAGTCGCACCATTTTAAAGACTATTTCAAAATCCATCAGTAATGATTGAGCAAGAGCTCAAGTCCAAAGCCCAGTGCTATTCAGCTGGAAGTATCAATATGCTGTGAGGAGACACCCAACTTCTTGATCTCAATGTCACTGAGTCTTAGCCTTTGGCTTAGTTCAAAACTGGATGAGGCTCAGGGGTTCAGTGAAAGATTTCACTACCAAGCTCAGGGTAACCATTCAGTGCAATGCTGAGGGAGTGCCTCACTGTCGTAGGGTCAGTACTGAGGTAGCACCGCAATGAGCAAAGAACAAAGAAAATTACAGCACAGGAACTCACCATTCGGCCTTCCAAGCCTGCACCGACCAGGCTGCCTGACTGAACTAAAACTCTCTGCCCTTCCAGATACCATATCCCTCTGTTCCCACTGTATTCATATATTTATCCAGGTGCCCCTTAACCATCACTATCATATCTGCTTCCGCTACTTCCCCCGGTAATGAGTTCCAGGCAGCCAACACCCTCTGTTTAAAAAACTTAAGTTTTTTAAGGTATTTTTTACACTGTCAGGACAGTCAGTGCCGAGGGAGCGCCGCACTGTCAGAGGGTCAGTGCCGAGGGAGCGCCGCACTGTCAGAGGGTCAGTGCCGAGGGAGCGCCGCACTGTCAGAGGGTCAGTGCCGAGGGAGCGCCGCACTGTCAGAGGGTCAGTGCCGAGGGAGCGCCGCACTGTCAGAGGGTCAGTGCCGAGGGAGCGCCGCACTGTCAGAGGGTCAGTGCCGAGGGAGCGCCGCACTGTCAGAGGGTCAGTGCCGAGGGAGCGCCGCACTGTCAGAGGGTCAGTGCCGAGGGAGTGCCGCACTGTCAGAGGGTCAGTGCCGAGGGAGCGCCGCACTGTCAAAGGGTCAGGAGGAGGCCATTTAGCCTGCTGAGCCTGTTACACAGGAACAGGAGGAAGCCATTCAGCCCCTTCTCCAGTCTATTATGCCAGGACAAGAGGAAGCCATTCAGCCCCCTTGAGGAGACCATGGAGATCATGGCTGATCTTTGAACTCACTCTGCCAACCCACCTTCACCCCATAGCCCTTGACATCTTTGGATAACAAAATGAAATCTGTCTCAAATTTAAACTTTACGATTGAACAAACATCAAATGCCAGTTGCGGAAGAGAATTTCAAATTTCTACCACCCACTGTGAATAGAAATGTTTGCTAACTTGTGTCCACTCATCCTAGAATCCCCAACCAGGGGAAATAGTTTATCCCTCTCGATCCTATCTGCTCCCCTTCATTTCTTAAAAACCTTGAGCAAGTCACCCCTTTACCTTATGAATTCCTGAGAATACAAACGCTGATTTGTGTAATCTCTCCTTTTATGTTTTGAGTCAGAGATAACCCATTCCCTTCCAGGCTAATATATATTCCCTTTGGTTAGGTGTCCAGAACTCTACGCAGATGCAGTCTAAGCAGCGGTTTACACAGCTGAGGCATGATTTGTAATATGCAGACAGGGCTGCAATACCCTCTGAGGCTCCTTCCTGCCATGAAGGTGGCCACCTCCTGAGGACAGTTCCAAACCAGTGTCTGAGTCCGTAGTGAAACCCTCAGGGTTCGGGGCATTATCACACGCGCCCAGTAACGTTGCTGCCTCCTTTGTTTCTAGGTTTCTGGATCGATGTTCTTCTATCCAAGCCCCTGTGAGCAAACTGAAAGATTTAAAAAACATCAAGAAGTCTTGTGCATTCCAGGAAGAACACCTGCAAGAGGATGAGGCATCCCTGCAAATGCTGCAGGTATTTCAATCCTGCACAACATGCCCTAGTCATTAAATGGGGGAATGGGACTGAGAAACACATCAGCCATGATCGAATGGCAGAGCAGATGCATTGGGCCAAATGGCCTAATACTGCTCTGATATCTTACAGTCAGTAAACGGGCGATGGGTCTCCATCTCCATATTTTACAGAAGGAGGCCACTTCACCCATCATGTTGTCAAGAGCTCTCAACTTCAGTCCTTTCCAAGTCCTGCACATTTTCCCCTCTCCAACTCTTCTTTTGAAAGGAATTATTGAATCTGCACCCACCGCCCTTTCAGGCAGTGTTCCACAACTGCACATAGAGCTAGGAACAGGGGCCTGCCATTTGGTCCCTCAAACTTGCTCTGACACTCAATAAGATCAAGGCTGATCTGATTGCGGGCTCAAACTCCACTTGCCTTCCTGTTTTCCATAACCATTACCAATCAAAAAGCTATCCAACTCAGCCTTGAATAAATTCAGCTACCCAGCTCTCTGAGGAAGGGAATTCCAAAGATTTACCACCCTCTGACAGGAGAAATTCCTCTCCATCTCTGTCTTAAATGGGAGACCCCAACTGTGCCCCCTACTTCTTCACTCTCCCACAAGAGGAAACATCCTTTCGGCATCCAACCTGTCATTCCCCTCAGGATTTAATGTATTTGTTCCACATCACAAAACAAATTCTCCTCATCACCCCCTCTCATGCTTTCATCACTTACTTAAATCAGTGTCCTCTGGTTACTGACCTTCACGCCAGTGAGAACTCTTTGCTCTACTGTTTTAAACGTCTCTGTTAACTCTGGATGGCGTGCAACAATGCAGTTAGGCAGTTTGACAAGACATTGCACAAGGCCATAGCAACTCGGTTATATATCCAATTGGTTTCTTGGTTTGAGTTCTGCAAAAGTAACATGGCAGGTGAACAAAGAGGCCAGAGCTTGGGACTGCAACCTTTCAGGCAGAAACTTCATCTAAAGAGTACCATTATGCCCAGACTTTTAATCGTGTCAACCTTAGCTCAGTCAGTAATACTATTTCTTCCTCGTTTATACAGTGAAAAGTATTGTTTCTTGCGCACTATACAGACAAAGCATTCTTTTCGTAGAATACGTAGGGGAGAAGGAAGTAAAAGAGTGCAGAATGTAATGTTACAGTCATAGCTATGGTGTAGAGAAAGATCAACTTAATGTGAGGTAGGTCCATTCAAAAGTCTGATGGTAGCAGGGAAGAAGCTGTTCTTGAGTCGGTTAGTTAATAACCTCAGATTTTTGTATCTTTTTCCTGACGGAAGAAGGTGGAAGACAGAATGTCCGGGGTGCATGGAGTCCTTAATTATGTTGGCTGATTTTCCAAGGCTGCGGGAAGTGCAGACAGAGTCAATGGATGGGAGGCTGGTTTGCGTGATGGATTGGACTATGTTCACGACCCTTTGTAGTTTCTTGTGGTCTTGGTCTGAGCAGGAGTCGAACTAAGCTGTGATGTATCTGGAAAGGATGCCTTCTCGGGTGTAATGTAAAAAAGTGAGTTATGTGGTTGAGATCCCACAGCAGAAATTTGAGTCTCATAATCCAGACTGACACTTGTGTGCAGCGCCCTGCTGACGGAAGCCTTAAATTCAATCAATAAATCTGGAATATAAAAGTAATCTCAGTCACGATGACCATCAAAACAATCATCAATTGTTATAAAAATCTGTCTGCTTCACTAATGCCCCTTTCGAGAAAGAAATCTGCCGTCCTTACCTGCTCTGGCCTACATGTGACTCCAGAGCCACAGTGACCTATCTTCTGAAATGGCCTCACAAGCTGCTCAGTTCATGAGCAACCAGGATTGGGTAGCAAATGCTGTCCCTTTCTGAAGCCCACATCCCATGAAGGAATAAAAAAAGAACAAGAGCAGAGCTCTCAGGTGTCCTTGAGCTACACCACTTAAACAAATTTGCTGTTGTTTATCTAATTGATGCTTGTGGGCCTTTCCTGCTGCACCAGGTTCAGACATGGACAAAAGAGCTGAATGCCAGGGGTGAGGTGAGAGTGACTATCCTTGGCATCAAGGCAGCATTTGACTGAGTATGGCATCAAGGAGCCCTAGCAAAACTGGAGGCAAGGGGAATTGGGGAAGACTTTGCACTGGTTGGTGCAAAGAACATAAGAACTAGGAGCAGGAGTACGTCATCTGGCCTCTCGAGCCATGGCTGATCTTTTTTGTGGACTCAGCTCCACTTACCCACCCGCTCACCATAATCCTTAATTCTTTTACTGTTCAAAAATTTATCTATCCTTGCCTTAAAAACATTCAGTGAGGTAGCATCAACTGCTTCACTGGGCAGGGAATTCCACAGATTCACAACCCTTTGTGTGACAAAGTTTCTCCTCAACTCAGTCCTACTTGGCACATAGGACTGCTTTGTGTCATGCTTGGCACAAAGGAAGATTGTTGTGGTGATTGGAGATCCATCATTTCCAGGACATCACTGCAGGAGTTCCTCAGGGTAGTGTCCTAGACCCAACCATCTTCAGCTGCTTCACCAATCACCCTCCTGCCATCAGGTCAGAAGTGGGAATGTTCGCTGATGACTGCATTGTGTTAGAATCATTCACAATTCTTCAGATGCTGAAGCAATCCATGCCCAAATGCAGCAAGACCTGGAAAATATCCAGGCTTCAGCTGACAGGTGGTAAGTAACATTCGCACCACACAGGTGCCAAGCAATGACCATCTCCAACAAGAGAGGATCTAACATTCAGTGGCATTACCATCACTGAATCGTCCATTATTAATATCCTGGGTGGCACCATTGACCAGAAACTGAACTGCACCAGCCATATAATACTGTGGTGACCAGAATAGGTCCAAAGGTAGGAATCGTGTGCTGAGTAACTCACCTCCTGACTCTCCAAAGTCTGTTCATCTTCTACAAGGCACAAGTCAGGAATGTGATGGAATACTCTCCATTTGTCTGGATGAGTGTAGCTCCAACAACACTCAAGAAACTTGATATCATCCAGGACAAGGCAGTCCACTTGATTGCTATCCCTTAAACAAACATTCAATTCCCCCACCACTGATGCTCAGTTGCAGCCGTGCGTACCATCTACAAGTTGCACTGCAGGAACTCATCGAGATTCCTTAGGCAGCACCTTCCAAACCCACAACCACTACTATCTAGAAGGACAAGAGCAGCACATACCTGGGACAACACCACCTGGAGGTTCCCCTCCAAACCACTCACCATCTTCACTTGGAAATATATTGACCATTCCTTTGCTGGGTCAAAATCCTGGATTTCCCTCCCTAACAGCACTGTGGGTGTACCTACACCTCAGGGACTGCAGCGGTTCAAGAAGACAGCTCACCACTACGTTCTCAAGGGCAGCTAGGGATGGGCAATAAATGCTGGCCTAGCCAGCGACGCTCATGTCCCATAAACGAATAAATTAGAAAAAGCCATCCAACCTGTTAAAAATACAAAATTGGCTATAAACTACTTTGAGAAATCCTGAGGTCATTAAAGGACTCTGCAGAGAGGCCAGTGATATGGTTAATATGTGGTATTGGTACGCTGTATGGGACCTGAAAGCTTCCGATATGCAGTGAATCCATGTGTGATATGGAACTTCATACCATTACACTAACAAAAGCCCATTAACCTGAAACATGAACTCTTTTTATCTCACCATAATTGGACCTCCTGAGGGTTTGCAGTCTTTCCCATTACTGTCTTGGTGGTTTTGTGTGGGTTGGAATCAGATGAATGCACATACCTTATGCTGTGATCAGGATGGAATGAAGGCAGATCTTGTATGATTGGATGTTTGTTTAAATTGATAAATCCTGCGTACGTCCCTTGGCTTTGATTTTAATTACTTCATAATGCTGGCATGTGCCTTCAACTGTGGGAGCTAAGTCTGTGATTCCCTCCCGAAACCTCTCCATCTCTCTAGTTTACCTCCTTTAAAACATTCCTCAAATCTGACCTGTAGCCAAGGTTTTGGTCACCAGTTGGAATATCTGGCTCCATGTTAAGTTTTGTTTGATATCTGTTGCAGCAAATGGCAAATTTTGACAGAAATGCGGGTTTGACCTTCCAGCCTAGGAAGTCACTGGGAATGGGTCAGTTTGGTATTTGGGAAGAATGCTTTTTTCCCAACTTTTTTTTCCATAGATTTGGATGTTGAATGAGAAATGGAGATTGAGATAGGTTGATGCAACATGTTGGTGAGCATAATGATAGGAAGATCAAATCCAATCAGGGTCCCCTATCTGCCAACTAAACCTGAGAGAAAATAATATTCTCCTTTCATCATTTTTCACAGCATGCAGCTGGGCTTCAAACACAGTAACTGACACTTTCCATTTGGTTTTGATTTGACTTGTTATTGTCACATGTATTAGCATACAGTGAAAAGTATTGTTTCTTGCGTGCTACACAGACAAAGCATACTGTTCAGAGAGAAGGAAGGGAGAGGGTGCAGAATGTAGTGTTACAGTCGTAGACAGGGTGCAGAGAAAGATCAACTTAATATAAGGTAGATCCATTCAAAAGTCTGATGGCAGCAGGGAAGATACTGTTCTTGACTCAGTTGGTATGTGTTCTCAGATTTTTGTATCTTTTTCCTGATGGAAGAAGGTGGAAGAGAGAATGCCCAGGATGCATGGGGTCCTTGATTATACTGGTTGCTTTGCCAAGGTAGCGGGAAGTGTAGACAGAGTCAGTGGATGGGGGGCTGGTTTGTGCGATGGATTGGGCTACATTCAGAACAACCCTTTGTAGTTTTTTGCAGCCTTGGGCAAAGCAGGAGCCGTACCAGGAGTGATACGACCAGAAAGAATGCTCTTTATGGTGCATCTTTTTATGGTACAACTGTGGGAGTCGTAGCAGACATGAAACTTTCCTTAGCCTCCTGAGAAAGTAGTTGGTGGGCTTTTTTA
Source organism: Carcharhinus amblyrhynchos (assembly GCF_965287045.1). NCBI lineage: Eukaryota > Metazoa > Chordata > Chondrichthyes > Carcharhiniformes > Carcharhinidae > Carcharhinus > Carcharhinus amblyrhynchos. Next base: position 76,514,925 of record NC_137336.1, on the reverse strand, counting down.
ACTGTAGTGTCGGCATGGGAGGGGGGAGCCAGGACAGGTTGTTGGTGATCTGGACACCTAAAAACTTGAAGCTGTCAACTCTTTTCACTTCATTGATGATGTAGACAGGGGCATGTCCTCCACTTTCTGAAGTCAATGACTATCCCTGGTGTGGGCAGCCCATCAGATTCCTCTCCCAGCAGTCAGTAACAATACAAGCAGACACTCCAATCGGAAAACACAGCCAGCTGACATCCCCAGTCCGTTCATCATTCAACTGCCAGTCTACATTCCATTCACTCTCACGGTGAAAGTGATCTATCCACGTGTAAAACTCCAGTTTTCTGTATGTATGTCCCTCCTCCTAGAAATCAGCCTATTTCTACCTCTCCGATCCTTCAGTCTCTCTCTCTCCCTCTCCGATCCTTCAGTCTCTCTCCCTACCTCTCTGATCCTTCAGCCTATCTCCCTGTACATCTGATCATTGAGTCAGTCTGTCTTTCCCTCAGTCTTTTTTGTCTGTCAGTAAGATGGCTTTTCGGTTTCAACAACCTTGATCGTTCTGCTTTTTGCATGTGCCACACTTTAATCATCTTACCCTGAAGCTAAGTGGGCTTTGGTATGACAAGGTGCTCTTCCTCCATCTGCACTCTTATTATTTCTATCCCTCTCTCCAGAATCTTTTGCTGTGCCTCTCCCTTTATTGCCAATTCTTCTCCTCTCTCTCTCTCTTTTTCCGATCCTTCACTGTGTCTCTTTCTCTCTCTTGCTCTCTCTCTCTGTCTCTCTCTCTCACCACTACTCCCTCCTGCTTTTATCCTGGCAGTATCACTGCTGCCAAAGTCTAAATCTCCTGTGAATATGGAATGCTTCCCCTGATACTATTCACTTCAAGCTCTTCCTGTGCTTGCAACTTCCACATTCTCACCACCATTCAGGTGATGAAGTTTCTCCAGAACCGCCTGTTGGTGATTTTATTTTATGGACCATCTCTGCTTATGCCCTTCCCAACAAGATGAAACATTGTTTCTGTCCTGTCTCTCTCAAAGCCTGTCAGAACTTTAAAGATTTCTATTAGGTGACATCTCAGTCTTTTGTTGTGTCAGTTAAACAGTTTGGGCTTGTACTCGCTGGAGTTTAGAAGGATGAAAGGGGATCTGATCGAGGCATAGAAAATTTTAAAAGGGACTGATAGAGTAAATGTGGGCCAAATGTTTCCTGTTATGACTAATCTTGAACAATAGGTCACAGATATCGTTTGAGAGGCGGTACATTTACAATTGAGGTGAAGAGGAGCTACTTCTTGCAGAGGCTGGTGAATTTGTGGAATTCACGGCCAAATAACGCAGTGGAGTCTGAATTGTTAAATAGTTTTGAGAAAGAGAGAGATATATTTCTAATTTTAAAAATTGGGTGCGGGGATATGGGGAACAGATGGGGAGACCGGGGAGAAATCAGCCATGATCTGGTTGAATGGCAGAGCAAGCTCGATGGGCTGAATTCGCTCACTTCTGCTCCTAATTCCTATATTCCTTGTGTCAATCCTATCCTGGTGTTTATACCATCACATTTCTGGTATCATTTCTGTAAATCCTCTTTACATCCTCTCTTGCACCTTTATATCCATTTTATAACATGTGACCAGATACATTAGGTGATGCATTTTGGGAGGACTAACAAGGCAAGGACAGTGAACAGCAGCACACTAGCAAATATAGAGGACCAGATGGATCTTGGGATGAATGTCTATAGGTTCCTGGAGACAGCAGGACCAGTAGATAAGGGGATTAAGAAAGCACATGGGATTCAGGCTTTTATTAGCAAAGGCATAGGGTATAAGAACAGAGAGGTTATTATGGAGCTATACTAAACCCTGTTAGACCACAGCTAGAGTACTGTGTGCAGTTCTGGTCACCACAGTACAGGAAGATGTGATTGCATTGGAGAGATTACAGAGGAGAATCACCAGGATGCTGCCTGGGATGGAACGTTTCAACTATAAAGAGCGACTGTTTAGACTGGGGTTGTTTTCCTTAACGGCAGTGAAGGCTGAGGAGTGACATGATTGAAGTGTATGAGGGACAAAGATAGCATGGATAGGAAGAAACTTTTCCCCTTAGTAGAGGGATCAACCCACAGAACATGTGGTTCCAGAAGACAGCTCACCACCACCTTTTTAAAAGCAACAAGGAATGGGCAATAAATGCTGGCCAGCCAGTGATGCCCATGTCACATGAATGAATTTAAAAAAAAACCAATGGGCAGAGATTTAAGGTCAGGAGCAGGAGATTTAGAGGGGATTTGAGGAAATACTTATTCACTGAGCGGGTGGTATCTGGAACTCACTGCCTGAAAGGGTGGTAGAGGCCAGAACCCTCGCAACATTTATGAAGTGTTTAGATGAGCACTCAAAACACTCTAGCACACAAGACTATGGAACAAGGATTTGAGTAGATAAGCATTTGATGGCCAGCACAAACATGATGGGCCGAAAGATCTCTTTCTGTGCTGTAAAACTGTGATTCTGAGAACTGCATAGAGTACTCCAAATGTAGTCTCACAAGGGTTTCTGACAGGTTTAACCAAACTACTTTTTAATTCTATCACTCCAGAAATAAAGACTAATACCTAGTTTGCTAACCTGGCCTTGCTAACCTGAGGCACAATATTTACCCTGCGATCCCTTTATCTTCTATCCCACCTGGACGCACCCTGTCCATGTAACAAATGACCTGTCTGCTCTCCCTACTAAAATGTCTGATATCTCCCATTTATCTGTGATTCCAATTATTACCTATTCTGGAAGCTTATGTGGCAGCATCTAAGTTACAGTGATGACTTTGCTTTTCCCTGTGCTACAGAATGAGTTGGACAGGACTCTCAATACATTGGAACGCAACAGCGAAGAGCTGGAGAAGCTGCAGGATGAGATCAATCATCTGAGAGCCTTTCTGGATGAGACAGAAAATGATGAATTTCAGGTTGGTGTCCCACCTGCTCTGAACACTGATGTGTGACTTCTGTCATTGTTCACCGCTTAACCATCTCCTTTCATTCTCCCTGAGCCTCATCAAGAGAATGGTCTTCTCTTGCTCATCTAGGCAGCGAGTGTTGTCAGGCAAAGGGAGTCACTACCTGATCCTGTCACCCATTAGAATAAAAAAAAAGCATCGGCCATTTGGCCCACCTTGCCTGGACTAGCTCTACGAAAGATTTATCCATTTAAACCCATGCCTTGAGACCCCATTTCCCTGCAAATCTTTCCATCTCGGCTATCGAGTTCCCTCTTGACAGTTGAACGCCAAGTGAAATCAAAATTGTAGATTGCTGTGACCTGAGTGAATAGGAGAAAACTTGAGCACCTGGAGGAAACCTACATAGACATGGGAAGAACGTCCAGACTCTGCACAAAGCTGGAAATTGAACCCGGCTCCTTGGCGCTGTGAGCCTTCTGATTCAGAGGCCAGAGGGAGATCCACTGAGCCACAGTCGAGATCCAAGGGCCTTGTGCTCGATTCCTGCTCCTGTTTCTTAACTCCTAATGTTCCTGACATTGAATCAGCTTCCACCATCTTTTTTTTATTCATTCCATCAAAAGCCCTCATGGTTTTGAACACCTCGATTCATTCTCCACTTTAAGGAGAGGAATCCCAGCCTTGCCAGTCTCTCAACATGAACCGAATGCTCTGAAACTGAAACCTTCCTGAAATGTAATCCAAACCAAATCTCAACAGTGGCTCAGTGGATCTCATTCTGGCCCCCAAATCAGAAGGCCCACAGCGCCAGGGACCCGAGTTTGATTCCTAGCTTTGTGCGGAATCTGGACGCACTCCCTGTGTCTGCCTGAGTTTCCTCTGGGTGCTCCAGTTTTCTCCCCCAGTCAGAAAGACGTGCTGATTATGTGCATTGTCCATGCTAAATTCTCCCCGTGTACCCGAACAGGCGCCGGGGTGTGACGACTAGGGGAATTTCACAATAACTTCATTGCAGTGTTAATGTAAGCCTGCTTGTGACACTAATAAATAAACTTTGTTCCACAAGAAGTTAACATTAAAAAAATCAGAGCAGGAGTAGACCATTCAGCCCCTCAAGCTCACTCTGTGGTTCAGTGAGATCATGGTTGATCTGACTGGCCTTAACTCCACTTTCCAGCCTGTCCCCCCAGAACTGTCACCCCTTTGTCAATCAAAATTCTGTCCAACTTGACCATGAACGTATTCAATGATCCAGTCTCCACTGCTCTCGGAGGAAGAGTCCCACCTTCTTCTGAAAGAAGAAATTCTCCTTTCTGAAATGGGAGAACTCTTCTTTTTAAACTGTGGACCCCAGTTGCAGATTCCCTCATGAGTAGAAACACCCTCTCGGCATCTACCCAGCCAAGCCCTCTTAGGATCTTGTATGGTGAGAAAAGGAAAAGGAACAGGCCATTCGGCCTTTCGAGCCTGCACCATTCAACATGATCATGGCTGATTCTCTATTTCACTGCCATGTTCTTGCACTCTCCCCATCCCCCTTGACACATTTATCAGAAATCTCTCTAATTACTTCTTAAATGTGATCAGTGACTTGTCCTCCAGTTTTCTGTGGTTCACCACCCTCTGAGTAAAGAAATTTCTCATCACCTCAGTCCTAAACGGCCTCCCCTATATCTTAAGACTTCTAGACCACCCCCCTCCCCCAAGCCAGAGGAAACATCATCCCTGTGTCCAGTGTCTCCAGCCCTGTCAGAATTTTAAACCTTTCAATGAGATCCCCCCTCATTCTTCTAAATTGGAGTGAATACAAGCCCAGTGGACCCAGTCTCTCCTCATACAATCATCTTGCATTCTCCTCAACTCCAATGGATGTCAACCTAGCCCAATCAAGCTTTTCTCACGAGACAAACGCCTTCATTCCACTCCAGAGATTTGAGCATTCTCGCCCACCTCCCCGCTCCTCGTTTGTGCATTATCAAGGGAGTACTACACTGTCTTTCAGAACAGAGTGCTTCCCAAATTTTTACCACGCGACCCTCTTTTCATACCTCAGACTTTACGTGACTTCAGGGTAAAAACTGGGGAGTGGAGATTGGAGAGTTTTAGAAAATTGTGGAGCGACGGTGGAGAGAGGGTTAAATCTCTGGGTTTGCCCAGAAAAAACGCAAGGTCAACCTTTTAAAACAGTCTGCGGTTGTAGCAGAAATCGGACCTCAGAGAACCGATGATTAAGCCATGCCTGTCAACAAGGCAAAGTGCAACCATTTAAAGAGGCCTTGCAGTTGTCCAGAATCAGTCTGTCGTTGCTGCCTCAGAGCTCACAACCCCAAAATCTCATCCTGCAACCCCTGGGGAGGGGTCACGATCCACAGTTTGGGAACCGCTGTATTAAACCCAAGGCCTGCCAAATGGACATAAAGATCCACAGTTTTGAAAAACATCAGGACGGATATCCCTGGTGTCACAATCAATCTTTATCCTTCATTGATACCACTTTTAAAAAATAATAATTATCTAGCCATTTTGCAGATTTGTTTGTTGAAACTTGTTGTGTGTAAATTGGCTTCCACCTGTCCTCCAACTTTATTAACTGCAGGGCACTTTGTGACGTTCAGAGGCTGTGGAAGACACAGTGTAAAATACAAATCCTTTTGTTTCTGTCACTGAGCCCTTAGACAAGCTGTACTCTCCTCAACACAGGACACTGAGCCCTTTCTCTTGTTTTTCTGCAGAATGTGGATAGTGGGGTTCTGAACCTCCCTGAACTCCCCGAAGCCAGTTTCCAGCAGGCTACCCTTCAGGTTAGTGCCCACAATGTGGGGAAATGAGCCAGCAAAGTGACAGAAACAGGTGCATCCTGCCTCATAGTGAGGTGGAAGCAGTGCTGAAAAATTGAACATGGTATACAGGAAGCTAAGCGAGCATTGGAAGCGGTATAGGAAGAGGCAAAACACTGCAAAGCTGTCAATGGATTAAGTGAATGGGCAACTGGATTTCAATTTCTGGTGACAAGTCACTGACTGTGCCACTCAGATCTGTCCTCCCCAGGGACCTCAGTCAGAGTGAGGAACTCTTCATCACCCCTTCCCCCATGCCTTGGATTGGATTTGACCCCTGATCTCAGAGGGTGACAGGTCGGAGTCTGACCTCCTGTGTTACTGCCCCATTCACAAAACCATGTCTGTATCAGCTGACAAAAAGAGCACTTTGCAGCTGACAATAGCAGAAAAATTTTGTGGTCCACTAAATCCCAGTGAACAACACAAAAAAATGCTGATGCTGCCTTAAAGAATTCAGGTACTCACCATATAGCAGTTTTCAAACACAACACGTGGATTAGAGAGATCCTGTGGTGTCAAATAGTAATTATTAAGCTGCAGGTCAGAAACTACAGGGGTGCTGAGTACTACAAGCACTTAGACAGCAGGGACAGCTGGCCACAAATGATCTTCAGCAGTGGAGCAGAATGCTGTCTCAAGCAGCTCAGTTAGTTAGGCTTTAACAAAGATTCCTGAAATGCAGGGACAGCAGAACAAGCTGGGAGGGTGCTGGGAGAAGGCAATGCTGCTGTACATCATGTGGCCAACATATTCCACTCCCATCCCCTGCTACAGCAGGCTTCTCATAACTAGAAATGTGAAATTATACAATGATGCAGCCATTTGGCCCATTGTATCTGTGTTGGTTCTTTAAAGGAATTTATCCATTTAGCCCCACCACCCTGCTCGAATACAGATGGGAAATATATAGTAAATGGCAGAACCCTTAAGAGTATTGGTAGGCAGAGGGATCTTGGTGTACAGGTACACAGGTCATTGAAAGTGGCAACACAAATGGAGAAGGTAGTCAAGAAGGCACACGGCATGCTTGCCTTCATCGGCTGGCGCACTGAGTTTAAAAATTGGCAAGTCATGTTGCAGCTTTATAAAACCTTAGTTAGGCCTCACTTGGAATATAGTGTTCAATTCTGGCAGCCACCAGAAGGATGTGGAGGTTTTGGAGAGGGTACAGAAAAGATTTACCAGGATGTTGCGTGCTGTGGAGGGCATTAGCTATGAGGAGAGGTTGGAGAACCTTGGTTTGTTCTCACTGGAATGACAGAGGTTGACGGATGACTGATAGAAGTCTACAAGATTATGAGAGGCATGGGCAGAATGGATAGTCAGAAGCTTTTTCCCAGGGTGGAAGAGTCAGTTACTGGGGGGCACAGGTTTAAGGTGCGAGGGGCAAGATCTAAAGGAGATGCACGAGGCAAGTTTTTTGAACAGAAGATGGTGGATGCCTGGAACCAGGAGGTAGTGGAAGCAGAGCCAATAGTGACTTTTAAGGGGCGTCTTGATAAATACATGAATGGAATGAGAATAGAGGGATATGCTCCCTGGAAGGGTAGGGGGTTTTAGTTCAGTCGGGCAGCATGGTCGGTGCAGTCTTGGAGGGCCGAAGGGCCTGTCCCTGTGCTGTAATTTTCTTTGTTCTTTGTTTTTTTTCCCATTGCTCTACACTTTTTTCCCCCCTGTTTGAGAAGTTATCCAGTTCCCCTTTTGCAGGTTGTGGTTGAATGTGCTTTCTCTGCCATTTCAGGCACCATGTTCCAGATCACAAACTCACAGCGTGAAACATCTTTTCCTCTTGTCTCCCCAGGGCTTTGCTTTAAGTAAAACAATCCCAGTTTCTACAGACACAATTATGAGGGACATAGATAGGGTGGATAAGAAGAAACTTTTCCCCTCAGTAGAGAGGTCAATAACCAGGGGGCAGAGATTCATGATAAGAAGCAGGAGATTTAGAGGGAATTAAAGGAAAAGCTTTTTCACCCATTGAGTGGTGGGATTCTGGAACTCACTGCCTGAAAGATGGTGGAGGGAGGAACCCTCACAATATTTAAGAAGCATTTAGATGAGCACTCGAAACGCCCTAGCGCACAAGGCTACGGACCAAGTGCTAGGAAATGGGATTAGGATAAACAGCTTGACGGCCAGTGCAGACAAGATGGGCTGAAGGGCCTCTTTCTCAGCTGTGATTCCGGTTAACTGGAATTATCCCTGGAACAATTTGACCCTTCCCCTTCTGTGCCCTAAAGAGAACAATTCCAGCTTCTCCAGTCACATTGCCCTGATATCACTGAACATGAGTTGGGCAGCGAGAGTCCACTGCCCAGATTGTTCCTGTCCAAATACCCACTATTTTTTCTTATTCATTTAAGGCATGTGGGTGTTGGTGGCTGGGCCAGCATTTATTGCCCATCCCTAACTGCCCCATGAGAAGGTGGTGGTGAGCTGCCTTCTTTGAACCGCTGTAGTTCCTGTGAGGTACACCCACAGTGCTGTTGGAGAGGAAGTTCCAGGATTTTGACCCAGCGACAGCGAAGGAACGGTGAAATATTTCCAAGTCAGGATGGTGAGGGACTTGGAGGGGAACCTCCAGGTGGTGGTGTTCCCAGGTAGCTGCTGCCCTTGTGCTTCTAGATGGTAGCGGTTGTGGGTTTGGAAGGTGCTGCCTAATGAGCCTTGGTGAGTTCCTGCATCTTGTGGATAGTACACACTGCTGCTACTGTGTGTCGGTGGTGGAGGGAGTGAATGTTTAAGATGTCATTTACCAATTCCCCTTTTGAAAATTCTGCTCCCAGGGCAGTGCTTTCTGGATCATAACTCACTGTGTGAAACAGATTTTTCTCATGTCGAACCTGGCTCTTTAAGTAAAACAATCCGCCTTCTCCAGAGTATCCAATGAATTAGAATGACCCATGGAACTATCCTGAACAATCTCTCCTGCAGTGTCTGTGCAGGAATAACTCAGCAGTTGCAATCAGAAAGGCCTACTCCAGCCACAGCATGAGCTCTTTCCTGACTGCATGTCACTGAAGCCAAACACGGCCACCCCTTCCGTGAACCCACCACCCCACACCCCCCCACCCACCACAGCCACTTTTCTAGGCAGCTCTCCTTACCCCACACATCACTCATTCTGATACGCAAGGGCAGCATCTTTACCACAGCGCTGTGGGAGAAAGCAGGATAGCTGGCACTGAGAGAGAGAGAGCAGGATAGCTTGTACTGAGAGAGAGAGAGAGTGAGCAGGATAGCTTGCACTGAGAGAGAGAGAGAGAGAGCAGGATAGCTTGTATTGAGAGAGAGAGAGAGAGCAGGATAGCTTGTACTGAGAGAGAGAGAGAGAGCAGGATAGCTTGCACTGAGAGAGAGAGCAGGATAGCTTGTACTAAGAGAGAGAGAGAGCAGGATAGCTTGTACTGAGAGAGAGAGAGAGAGCAGGATAGCTTGTACTGAGAGAGAGAGAGCAGGATAGCTTGTACTGAGAGAGAGAGAGCAGGATAGCTTGTATTGAGAGAGAGAGAGCGAGCAGGATAGCTTGTATTGAGAGAGAGAGCAGGATAGTTTGTACTGAGAGAGAGAGAGCGAGCAGGATAGCTTGCACTGAGAGAGAGAGAAGCAAGATAGCTTGTACTGAGAGAGAGCAAGATAGCTTGTACTGAGAGAGAGCAGGATAGCTTGTACTGAGAGAGAGAGAGAGAGAGAGAGAGCAGGATAGCTTGCACTGAGAGAGCAGGATAGCTTGCACTGAGAGAGAGCGCGAGCAGGATAGCTTGCACAGAGAGAGAGAGAGAGCAGGATAGCTTGTACTGAGAGAGAGAGAGAGAGAGAGCGAGCAGGATAGCTTGCACTGAGAGAGAGAGAGAGCAGGATAGCTTGCACGGAGAGAGAGAGAGAGCAGGATAGCTTGTACTGAGAGAGAGCAGGATAGCTTGTACTGAGAGAGAGCAGGATAGCTTGTACTGAGAGAGAGCAGGATAGCTTGTACTGAGAGAGAGCAGGATAGCTTGTACTGAGAGAGAGCAGGATAGCTTGTACTGAGAGAGAGCAGGATAGCTTGTACTGAGAGAGAGCAGGATAGCTTGCACTGAGAGAGAGAGAGAGAGCAGGATAGCTTGTACTGAGAGAGAGAGAGAGAGCAGGATAGCTTGCACTGAGAGAGAGAGCAGGATAGCTTGCACAGAGAGAGAGAGCAGGATAGCTTGCACAGAGAGAGAGAGCAGGATAGCTTGCACAGAGAGAGAGAGAGCAGGATAGCTTGCACAGAGAGAGAGAGAGCAGGATAGCTTGCACAGAGAGAGGGAGAGCAGGATAGCTTGCACAGAGAGAGAGAGCAGGATAGCTTGCACAGAGAGAGAGAGCAGGATAGCTTGCACAGAGAGAGAGAGAGCAGGATAGCTTGCACAGAGAGAGAGAGCAGGATAGCTTGCACAGAGAGAGAGAGCAGGATAGCTTGCACAGAGAGAGAGAGCAGGATAGCTTGCACAGAGAGAGAGAGCAGGATAGCTTGCACAGAGAGAGAGAGCAGGATAGCTTGCACAGAGAGAGAGAGCAGGATAGCTTGCACAGAGAGAGAGAGCAGGATAGCTTGCACAGAGAGAGAGAGCAGGATAGCTTGCACAGAGAGAGAGAGCAGGATAGCTTGCACAGAGAGAGAGAGCAGGATAGCTTGCACAGAGAGAGAGAGCAGGATAGCTTGCACAGAGAGAGAGAGCAGGATAGCTTGCACAGAGAGAGAGAGCAGGATAGCTTGCACAGAGAGAGAGAGCAGGATAGCTTGCACAGAGAGAGAGAGCAGGATAGCTTGCACAGAGAGAGAGAGCAGGATAGCTTGCACAGAGAGAGAGAGCAGGATAGCTTGCACAGAGAGAGAGAGCAGGATAGCTTGCACAGAGAGAGAGAGCAGGATAGCTTGCACAGAGAGAGAGAGCAGGATAGCTTGCACAGAGAGAGAGAGCAGGATAGCTTGCACAGAGAGAGAGAGCAGGATAGCTTGCACAGAGAGAGAGAGCAGGATAGCTTGCACAGAGAGAGAGAGCAGGATAGCTTGCACAGAGAGAGAGAGCAGGATAGCTTGCACAGAGAGAGAGAGCAGGATAGCTTGCACAGAGAGAGAGCAGGATAGCTTGCACAGAGAGAGAGAGCAGGATAGCTTGCACAGAGAGAGAGAGCAGGATAGCTTGCACAGAGAGAGAGAGCAGGATAGCTTGCACAGAGAGAGAGAGCAGGATAGCTTGCACTGAGAGTGAGAGAGAGAGACCAGGATAGCTTGCACTGAGAGAGAGAGCAGGATAGCTTGTTCTGAGAGAGAGAGAGAGAGAGAGCAGGATAGCTTGCCCTGAGAGAGAGAGAGAGAGCAGGATAGCTTGCCCTGAGAGAGAGAGAGAGCAGGATAGCTTCCCCTGAGAGAGAGAGAGCAGGATAGCTTGCACTGAGAGAGAGAGCAGGATAGCTTGCACTGAGAGAGAGCGCGAGCAGGATAGCTTGCACTGAGAGAGAGAGCAGGATAGCTTGCACTGAGAGAGAGAGAGAGCAGGATAGCTTGCACTGAGAGAGAGAGAGAGAGCAGGATAGCTTGCACTGAGAGAGAGAGCAGGATAGCTTGCACTGAGAGAGAGAGCAGGATAGCTTGCACTGAGAGAGACAGCAGGATAGCTTGCACAGAGAGAGAGAGAGAGCAGGATAGCTTGCACTGAGAGAGAGAGCAGGATAGCTTGCACTGAGAGAGAGCGCAAGCAGGATAGCTTCCACTGAGAGAGAGCAGGATAACTTGCACTGAGAGAGAGAGAGAGCGCGAGCAGGATAGCTTGTACTGAGAGAGAGAGCAGGATAGCTTGTATTGAGAGAGAGAGACAGCAGGATAGCTTGTACTGAGAGAGAGAGAGAGCAGGATAGCTTTCACAGAGAGTGAGAGCAGGATAGCTTGCACTGAGAGAGAGAGCAGGATAGCTTGCCCTGAGAGAGAGAGAGAGCAGGATAGCTTGCCCTGAGAGAGAGAGAGAGCAGGATAGCTTGCCCTGAGAGAGAGAGAGAGAGAGCAGGATAGCTTGCCCTGAGAGAGAGAGAGACTGGGTAGCTTGCCCTGAGAGAGAGAGAGAGAGCAGGATAGCTTGCCCTGAGAGAGAGAGAGAGAGAGAGCAGGATAGCTTCCCCTGAGAGAGAGAGAGCAGGATAGCTTGCACTGAGAGAGAGAGAGCAGGATAGCTTGTACTGAGAGAGAGCAAGAGCAGGATAGCTTGTACTGAGAGAGAGAGCAGGATAGCTTGCACTGAGAGAGAGCGCGAGCAGGATAGCTTGCACTGAGAGAGAGAGCAGGATAGCTTGCACTGAGAGAGAGAGAGAGCAGGATAGCTTGCACTGAGAGAGAGAGAGAGAGAGCAGGATAGCTTGCACTGAGAGAGAGAGCAGGATAGCTTGCACTGAGAGAGAGAGCAGGATAGCTTGCACTGAGAGAGAGAGCAGGATAGCTTGCACTGAGAGAGAGAGCAGGATAGCTTGCACTGAGAGAGAGAGCAGGATAGCTTGCACTGAGAGAGAGAGCAGGATAGCTTGCACTGAGAGAGAGAGCAGGATAGCTTGCACTGAGAGAGAGAGCAGGATAGCTTGCACTGAGAGAGAGAGCAGGATAGCTTGCACTGAGAGAGAGAGCAGGATAGCTTGCACTGAGAGAGAGAGCAGGATAGCTTGCACTGAGAGAGAGAGCAGGATAGCTTGCACTGAGAGAGAGAGCAGGATAGCTTGCACTGAGAGAGAGAGCAGGATAGCTTGCACTGAGAGAGAGAGCAGGATAGCTTGCACTGAGAGAGAGAGCAGGATAGCTTGCACTGAGAGAGAGAGCAGGATAGCTTGCCCTGAGAGAGAGAGAGAGCAGGATAGCTTGCCCTGAGAGAGAGAGAGACTGGGTAGCTTGCCCTGAGAGAGAGAGAGAGAGCAGGATAGCTTGCCCTGAGAGAGAGAGCGAGCAGGATAGCTTCCCCTGAGAGAGAGAGAGCAGGATAGCTTGCACTGAGAGAGAGAGAGCAGGATAGCTTGTACTGAGAGAGAGCAAGAGCAGGATAGCTTGTACTGAGAGAGAGAGCAGGATAGCTTGCACTGAGAGAGAGCTCGAGCAGGATAGCTTGCACTGAGAGAGAGAGAGCAGGATAGCTTGCACTGAGAGAGAGAGAGAGCAGGATAGCTTGCACTGAGAGAGAGAGAGAGCAGGATAGCTTGCACTGAGAGAGAGAGAGAGAGCAGGATAACTTGCACTGAGAGAGAGAGCAGGATAGCTTGCACTGAGAGAGAGAGCAGGATAGCTTGCACTGAGAGAGACAGCAGGATAGCTTGCACTGAGAGAGAGAGCAGGATAGCTTGCACTGAGAGAGAGAGAGAGCAGGATAGCTTGCACTGAGAGAGAGAGCAGGATAGCTTGCACTGAGAGAGAGCGCAAGCAGGATAGCTTGTACTGAGAGAGAGAGAGAGCAGGATAGCTTGCACTGAGAGAGAGAGAGAGCAGGATAGCTTGCACTGAGAGAGAGAGAGCAGGATAGCTTGCACTGAGAGAGAGAGAGAGCAGGATAGCTTGCACTGAGAGAGAGAGAGCAGGATAGCTTGTACTGAGAGAGAGAGCAGGATAGCTTGTACTGAGAGAGAGAGCAGGATAGCTTGTACTGAGAGAGAAAGCAGGATAGCTTGCACTGAGAGAGAGAGAGAGCAGGATAACTTGCACTGAGAGAGAGAGAGCAGGATAGCTTGCAGTGAGAGCGCGAGCAGGATAGCTTGCACTGAGAGAGAGAGCAGGATAGCTTGCACTGAGAGAGAGAGCAGGATAGCTTGCACTGAGAGAGAGAGCAGGATAGCTTGCACTGAGAGAGAGAGCAGGATAACTTGCACTGAGAGAGAAAGCAGGATAGCTTGCACAGAGAGAGAGAGCAGGATAGCTTGTATTGAGAGAGAGAGACAGCAGGATAGCTTGTACTGAGAGAGAGAGAGAGCAGGATAGCTTTCACAGAGAGTGAGAGCAGGATAGCTTGCACTGACAGAGAGAGCAGGATAGCTTGCCCTGAGAGAGAGAGAGAGCAGGATAGCTTGCCCTGAGAGAGAGAGAGAGCAGGATAGCTTGCCCTGAGAGAGAGTGAGAGCAGGATAGCTTGCCCTGAGAGAGAGAGAGACTGGGTAGCTTGCCCTGAGAGAGAGAGAGAGAGCAGGATAGCTTGCCCTGAGAGAGAGAGCGAGCAGGATAGCTTCCCCTGAGAGAGAGAGAGCAGGATAGCTTGCACTGAGAGAGAGAGAGCAGGATAGCTTGTACTGAGAGAGAGCAAGAGCAGGATAGCTTGTACTGAGAGAGAGAGCAGGATAGCTTGCACTGAGAGAGAGCTCGAGCAGGATAGCTTGCACTGAGAGAGAGAGCAGGATAGCTTGCACTGAGAGAGAGAGAGCAGGATAGCTTGCACTGAGAGAGAGAGAGAGCAGGATAGCTTGCACTGAGAGAGAGAGAGAGAGAGCAGGATAACTTGCACTGAGAGAGAGAGCAGGATAGCTTGCACTGAGAGAGAGAGCAGGATAGCTTGCACTGAGAGAGACAGCAGGATAGCTTGCACTGAGAGAGAGAGCAGGATAGCTTGCACTGAGAGAGAGAGAGAGCAGGATAGCTTGCACTGAGAGAGAGAGCAGGATAGCTTGCACTGAGAGAGAGCGCAAGCAGGATAGCTTGTACTGAGAGAGAGAGAGAGCAGGATAGCTTGCACTGAGAGAGAGAGAGAGCAGGATAGCTTGCACTGAGAGAGAGAGAGCAGGATAGCTTGCACTGAGAGAGAGAGAGAGCAGGATAGCTTGCACTGAGAGAGAGAGAGCAGGATAGCTTGTACTGAGAGAGAGAGCAGGATAGCTTGTACTGAGAGAGAGAGCAGGATAGCTTGTACTGAGAGAGAGAGCAGGATAGCTTGCACTGAGAGAGAGAGAGAGCAGGATAACTTGCACTGAGAGAGAGAGAGCAGGATAGCTTGCAGTGAGAGCGCGAGCAGGGTAGCTTGCACTGAGAGAGAGAGCAGGATAGCTTGCACTGAGAGAGAGAGCAGGATAGCTTGCACTGAGAGAGAGAGCAGGATAGCTTGCACTGAGAGAGAGAGCAGGATAACTTGCACTGAGAGAGAAAGCAGGATAGCTTGCACAGAGAGAGAGAGCAGGATAGCTTGCACAGAGAGAGAGAGCAGGATAGCTTGCACAGAGAGAGAGAGCAGGATAGCTTGCACTGAGAGAGAGAGCAGGATAGCTTGCACTGAGAGAGAGAGCAGGATAGCTTGCACTGAGAGAGCAGGATAGCTTGCGCTGAGTGAGAGAGCAGGATAGCTTGCGCTGAGAGAGAGAGCAGGATAGCTTGCACTGAGAGAGAGAGAGCAGGATAGTTTGCACTGAGAGAGAGAGAAAGCAGGATAGCTTGCATTGAGAGAGAGAGAGCAGGATAGCTTGCACTGAGAGAGAGAGAGCAGGATAACTTGCACTGAGAGAGAGAGCAGGATAGCTTGTATTGAGAGAGAGAGACAGCAGGATAGCTTGTACTGAGAGAGAGAGAGAGAGCAGGATAGCTTGCACTGAGAGAGAGAGCGAGCAGGATAGCTTGCACTGAGAGAGAGTGCGCGCAGGATAGCTTGCACTGAGAGAGAGAGAGAGAGCAGGATAGCTTGCACTGAGAGAGAGCGTGCAGGATAGCTTGTACTGAGAGGGAGAGAGAGAGAGCAGGATAGCTTTCACTGAGAGGGAGAGAGAGAGCAGGATAGCTTTGACAGAGAGAGAGAGACAGCAGGATAGCTTGCACTGAGAGAGAGACAGCAGGATAGCTTGCACTGAGAGAGAGAGCAGGATAGCTTGCACTGAGAGAGAGAGAGCTGGATAGCTTGCACTGAGAGAGAGAGAGAGCAGGATAGCTTGCACTGAGAGAGAGAGAGCAGGATAGCTTGTACTGAGAGAGAGCAAGAGCAGGATAGCTTGTAGTGAGAGAGAGAGCAGGATAGCTTGCACTGAGAGAGAGCGCGAGCAGGATAGCTTGCACTGAGAGAGAGAGCAGGATAGCTTGCACTGAGAGAGAGAGAGAGCAGGATAGCTTGCACTGAGAGAGAGAGAGAGAGAGCAGGATAGCTTGCACTGAGAGAGAGAGCAGGATAGCTTGCACTGAGAGAGAGAGCAGGATAGCTTGCACTGAGAGAGAGAGCAGGATAGCTTGCACTGAGAGAGAGAGCAGGATAGCTTGCACTGAGAGAGAGAGCAGGATAGCTTGCACTGAGAGAGAGAGCAGGATAGCTTGCACTGAGAGAGAGAGCAGGATAGCTTGCACTGAGAGAGAGAGCAGGATAGCTTGCACTGAGAGAGAGAGCAGGATAGCTTGCACTGAGAGAGAGAGCAGGATAGCTTGCACTGAGAGAGAGAGCAGGATAGCTTGCACTGAGAGAGAGAGCAGGATAGCTTGCACTGAGAGAGAGAGCGCAAGCAGGATAGCTTCCACTGAGAGAGAGCAGGATAACTTGCACTGAGAGAGAGAGAGAGCGCGAGCAGGATAGCTTGTACTGAGAGAGAGAGCAGGATAGCTTGTATTGAGAGAGAGAGACAGCAGGATAGCTTGTACTGAGAGAGAGAGAGAGCAGGATAGCTTTCACAGAGAGTGAGAGCAGGATAGCTTGCACTGAGAGAGAGAGCAGGATAGCTTGCCCTGAGAGAGAGAGAGAGCAGGATAGCTTGCCCTGAGAGAGAGAGAGAGCAGGATAGCTTGCCCTGAGAGAGAGAGAGAGCAGGATAGCTTGCCCTGAGAGAGAGAGAGAGCAGGATAGCTTGCCCTGAGAGAGAGAGAGACTGGGTAGCTTGCCCTGAGAGAGAGAGAGAGAGCAGGATAGCTTGCCCTGAGAGAGAGAGCGAGCAGGATAGCTTCCCCTGAGAGAGAGAGAGCAGGATAGCTTGCACTGAGAGAGAGAGAGCAGGATAGCTTGTACTGAGAGAGAGCAAGAGCAGGATAGCTTGTACTGAGAGAGAGAGCAGGATAGCTTGCACTGAGAGAGAGCTCGAGCAGGATAGCTTGCACTGAGAGAGAGAGCAGGATAGCTTGCACTGAGAGAGAGAGAGAGCAGGATAGCTTGCACTGAGAGAGAGAGAGAGCAGGATAGCTTGCACTGAGAGAGAGAGAGAGAGCAGGATAACTTGCACTGAGAGAGAGAGCAGGATAGCTTGCATTGAGAGAGAGAGCAGGATAGCTTGCACTGAGAGAGACAGCAGGATAGCTTGCACTGAGAGAGAGAGCAGGATAGCTTGCACTGAGAGAGAGAGAGAGCAGGATAGCTTGCACTGAGAGAGAGAGCAGGATAGCTTGCACTGAGAGAGAGAGAGAGAGCAGGATAACTTGCACTGAGAGAGAGAGCAGGATAGCTTGCATTGAGAGAGAGAGCAGGATAGCTTGCACTGAGAGAGACAGCAGGATAGCTTGCACTGAGAGAGAGAGCAGGATAGCTTGCACTGAGAGAGAGAGAGAGCAGGATAGCTTGCACTGAGAGAGAGAGCAGGATAGCTTGCACTGAGAGAGAGCGCAAGCAGGATAGCTTGTACTGAGAGAGAGAGAGAGCAGGATAGCTTGCACTGAGAGAGAGAGAGAGCAGGATAGCTTGCACTGAGAGAGAGAGAGCAGGATAGCTTGCACAGAGAGAGAGAGAGCAGGATAGCTTGCACTGAGAGAGAGAGAGCAGGATAGCTTGTACTGAGAGAGAGAGCAGGATAGCTTGTACTGAGAGAGAGAGCAGGATAGCTTGTACTGAGAGAGAGAGCAGGATAGCTTGCACTGAGAGAGAGAGAGAGCAGGATAACTTGCACTGAGAGAGAGAGAGCAGGATAGCTTGCAGTGAGAGCGCGAGCAGGATAGCTTGCACTGAGAGAGAGAGCAGGATAGCTTGCACTGAGAGAGAGAGCAGGATAGCTTGCACTGAGAGAGAGAGCAGGATAGCTTGCACTGAGAGAGAGAGCAGGATAACTTGCACTGAGAGAGAAAGCAGGATAGCTTGCACAGAGAGAGAGAGCAGGATAGCTTGCACAGAGAGAGAGAGCAGGATAGCTTGCACAGAGAGAGAGAGCAGGATAGCTTGCACAGAGAGAGAGAGCAGGATAGCTTGCACTGAGAGAGAGAGCAGGATAGCTTGCACTGAGAGAGCAGGATAGCTTGCGCTGAGTGAGAGAGCAGGATAGCTTGCGCTGAGAGAGAGAGCAGGATAGCTTGCGCTGAGAGAGAGAGCAGGATAGCTTGCACTGAGAGAGAGAGAGCAGGATAGTTTGCACTGAGAGAGAGAGAAAGCAGGATAGCTTGCACTGAGAGAGAGAGAGCAGGATAGCTTGCACTGAGAGAGAGAGAGCAGGATAACTTGCACTGAGAGAGAGAGCAGGATAGCTTGTATTGAGAGAGAGAGACAGCAGGATAGCTTGTACTGAGAGAGAGAGAGAGAGCAGGATAGCTTGCACTGAGAGAGAGAGCGAGCAGGATAGCTTGCACTGAGAGAGAGTGCGCGCAGGATAGCTTGCACTGAGAGAGAGAGAGAGAGCAGGATAGCTTGCACTGAGAGAGAGCGTGCAGGATAGCTTGTACTGAGAGGGAGAGAGAGAGAGCAGGATAGCTTTCACTGAGAGGGAGAGAGAGAGCAGGATAGCTTTGACAGAGAGAGAGAGAGAGAGAGAGAGCAGGATAGCTTTCACAGAGAGAGAGAGACAGCAGGATAGCTTGCACTGAGAGAGAGACAGCAGGATAGCTTGCACTGAGAGAGAGAGCAGGATAGCTTGCACTGAGAGAGAGAGAGCTGGATAGCTTGCACTGAGAGAGAGAGAGAGCAGGATAGCTTGCACTGAGAGAGAGAGAGCGAGCAGGATATCTTGCACTGAGAGAGTGCGCGCGCAGGATAGCTTGCACTGAGAGAGAGAGAGCAGGATAGCTTGCACTGAGAGAGAGTGCACGCAGGATAGCTTGCACTGAGAGGGAGAGAGAGAGAGCAGGATAGCTTGCACTGAGAGGGAGAGAGAGAGAGCAGGATAGCTTGTACTGAGAGAGAGAGAGCAGGATAGCTTGCACTGAGAGAGAGAGGGAGCAGGATAGCTTGCACTGAGAGCGAGAGCAGGATAGCTTGCACTGAGAGAGAGCAAGAGCAGGATAGCTTGCACTGAGAGAGAGAGAGCTGGATAGCTTGCACTGAGAGAGAGAGAGCTGGATAGCTTGCACTGAGAGAGAGAGAGCAGGATAGCTTGCACTGAGAGAGAGAGGGAGCAGGATAGCTTGCACTGAGAGAGAGAGCAGGATAGCTTGCACTGAGAGAGAGAGGGAGTAGGATAGCTTGCACTGAGAGAGAGCAGGATAGCTTGCACTGAGAGAGCAGGATAGCTTGCACTGAGAGAGAGAGAGAGCAGGATAGCTTGCACTGAGAGAGAGAGAGCAGGATAGCTTGCACTGAGAGAGAGAGAGCAGGATAGCTTGCACTGAGAGAGAGAGAGCAGGATAGCTTGCACTGAGAGAGAGAGAGAGCAGGATAGCTTGCACTGAGAGAGAGAGAGCAGGATAGCTTGCACTGAGAGAGAGAGAGAGCAGGATAGCTTGCACTGAGAGAGAGAGAGCAGGATAGCTTGCACTGAGAGAGAGAGCAGGATAGCTTGCACTGAGAGAGAGAGAGAGCAGGATAGCTTGCACTGAGAGAGAGAGAGCAGGATAGCTTGCACTGAGAGAGAGAGAGAGAGAGCAGGATAGCTTGCACTGAGAGAGAGAGAGAGCAGGATAGCTTGCACTGAGAGAGAGAGAGAGAGCAGGATAGCTTGCACTGAGAGAGAGAGAGAGCAGGATAGCTTGCACTGAGAGAGAGAGAGAGAGAGAGAGCTGGATAGCTTGCACTGAGAGAGAGCAGGATAGCTTGCACAGAGAGAGTGAGCAGGTTAGCTTGTATTGATCCACTCCTGTGACCACCTGTCTGTTGTGTCTCCCAGGAGAAGCTGATGGGCATTGGAAATCGTGATGCCATCCTTCAGGACCTTCAAACTATTCAACGTTCCCCTGCCTTGCAAAACCTGTTGATCTTCCTCGAACGTGCCCACACAGAAGCTGATGGTGTCTCTCCTCTTGGCCATGGAAATTAACTTGCTGTTCAATTTATGTTGTGTTCTCTACAGTTAACGATTCCTTGCATTGGTGTTATACATATCCAGAAGCAGATTTATAATAAACTGTTAGTTTTAACTGCGTGCTGACCCTGTGTATTTTTCACCTCTGTGTTGGGGAACGGGTGACTCCGCAACCAAGCAGGCATCGGTTGCTATGTTCAGGTTTATTCTGAAGTCGACAGGAATGTCTTATTAGGTGACAGACTTGCCCCCTTTTATGATAAATATTACCCCTCACATCTCAATCAGACTCCTCACACACTCCACACATTTAACCAGTACTGATTTGCATTTATATAGTGCCTTTTACACACGTTCCAACATACCACTATTCAGGAATGCCTTTAGGAGTGAGTGAGAAATTGAAGAGTTTAGGGAGGGAATCCCAGAGCAGAGGGGCCCAGGCAGCTAAAGGAACAACTGCCAATGGAGGGCCATAGAAACTGGGAAGGTACAACCTTCCAGAATTAGAAAAGAGCGGAGATTTCAGAACACATTATGGGGACTGGAGGAGATTACAGAGATAGGGAGGGTTGTAGGGGCTGGAGCAGGTTACAGAGATAGGGAGGGTTGTCGGGGCTGGAGGAGGTTACAGAGATAGGGAGGGATATAGGGGCTGGAGGAGGTTACAGAGATAGGGATATAGGGGCTGGAGCAGGTTACAGAGATATGGATGAAGGGCTGGAGAAGGTTACAGAGATAGGGAGGGGTATAGAGGCTGGAGGAGGTTACAGAGATAAGGAAGGGTTGTAGGAGCTGGAAGAGGTTACAGAGATCGGGAGGGTTGTAGGGGCTGAAAGAGGTTACAGAGATAAGGAGACTGGTAGGGGTTGGAGGTTATGGAGATAGGAAAGGTTGTTGGGGCTGGATGAGATAACAGATAAGATTGTAGGTTTGGAGGTGGTTACAGTGATAGGGAGGGTTAGAGGAGGTTACAGAGATAGGGAGGGATATAGGGGCAGGAGCGGTTACAGAGATAGGGAGGATTGTAGGAGCTGGAGGATGTTACAGAGATAGAGAGGTTTGTAGTAGGCTGGAGGAGGTTACAGAGGTGGGGAGGATTGTAGGGGCTGGAGGACATTACAGAGATAGAGTTGTAGGCGTTGGAGGTTACAGCGATAAGGGAGGGTCGTAGGAGTTGGAGGAGGTTACAGAGATGGGGGGTTGTTGGGGTTGGACGTTACAGAGATAGGGAGGTTTGTAGTAGAGACTGGAGGAGGTTACAGAGATAGGGTTGTAGGGTTTGGGGGTGGTTACAGTGATAGGGAGGGATATAGGGGCTGGAGGAGGTTACAGAGATAGGGAGGATTCTAGGGGCTGGAGCAGGTTACAGAGATAGGGAGGGATATAGGGGCTGGAGGAGGTTACAGAGATAGGGAGGATTCTAGGGGCTGGAGGATGTTACAGAGATAGGGAGGGTTGTCGGGGCTGGAGCAGGTTACAGAGATAGGGAGGGTTGTCGGGGCTGGAGGAGGTTACAGAGATAGGGAGGGATATAGGGGCTGGAGGAGGTTACAGAGATAGGGAGGGATATAGGGGCTGGAGCAGGTTACAGAGATAGGGAGGGATATAGGGGCTGGAGCAGGTTATAGAGATAGGGGTTGGAGCAGGTTACAGAGATAGGGATGAAGGGCTGGAGCAGGTTACAGAGATAGGGAGGGGGTGTAGTGGCTGGAGGAGGTTACAGAGATAGGGAGGGGGTGTAGGGACTGGAGGAGGTTACAGAGATAGGGAGGGGTGTAGGGGCTGGAGGAGGTTACAGAGATAGGGAGGGGTGTAGGGGCTGGAGGAGGTTACAGAGATAGGGAGGGGTCTAGGGGCTGGAGGAGGTTACAGAGATAGGGATGGGGTCTAGGGGCTGGAGGAGGTTACAGAGATAGGGAGGGGTGTAGGGGCTGGAGGAGGTTACAGAGATAGGGAGGGTTGAGCAGAATATTCTGAAAGGGAGCTCTGGTGAGATCATTTGTGTTGAGGAAATTCCAACTACTTTGCTTCAAACTCATTCTGGATATGTAAGGGTTATATGACGCAGAGAGGTTACACCGACTAATCTGCTACTCTCTTGATGGATGTTTTAAAAAGTGGAAAATGTCAGTATCAAAAAGCCCTTTCCTGTGTAACAGGCTGGAGAAGGGGCTGAATGGCCTCCTGTCCCTGTGTAACAGGCTGGAGAAGAGGCTGAATGGCCTCCTCCTGTTCCTGTGTAACAGGCTGGAGAAGAGGCTGAATGGCCTCCTCCTGTTCCTGTGTAACAGGCTGGAGAAGGGGCTGAATGGCCTCCTCCTGTTCCTGTGTAACAGGCTGGAGAAGGGGCTGAATGGCCTCCTCCTGTTCCTGTGTAACAGGCTGGAGAAGGGGCTGAATGGCCTCCTCCTGTCCCTGTGTAACAGGCTGGAGAAGGGGCTGAATGGCCTCCTCCTGTTCCTGTGTAACAGGCTGGAGAAGGGGCTGAATGGCCTCCTCCTGTCCCTGTGTAACAGGCTGGAGAAGAGGCTGAATGGCCTCCTGCTGTTCCTGTGTAACAGGCTGGAGAAGGGGCTGAATGGCCTCCTCCTGTCCCTGTGTAACAGGCTGGAGAAGGGGCTGAATGGCCTCCTCCTGTTCCTGTGTAACAGGCTGGAGAAGGGGCTGAATGGCCTCCTCCTGTCCCCATGTAACAGGCTGGAGAAGGGGCTGAATGGCCTCCTCCTCTCCATAAGTCTTCTATATCCTTTGAAGTATGTGGGTGAGGCAGAGTGGTATTAGACCTCCTGTTTGTGTTGCAGTGGCCTCGCACTACCTTGCCCAGGAGTGACTTGGCAAAACGTGTAGTCCATGGAACTACTTGCGTAGAGCTTACAGAAAGAGGCCATTCAGCCCACTGGTCTGTGCTGCCCATGAATACTTCAACACCCTCTCCATCCCAACCTCCTCATCATTCTCTCTTCTCTTGTACCTCATGCAATTCGCTTCCTCTCGCATTCCCCTTGGGTTTTGCAAGGATTGGGGAGATCCCAGCAATCCTATCATTTCACTGGCCAGGATTCCTGGCTCCATCAGATTCTGCAGCTCCTGTGAGTCACCGTGGTTAGACCGGGACCCACCCCACACACGCATACACCTGGCGTGGCAGCATCTCTGCTGCTTCCAATTGGCTAATCAGGGCCTGCGTTTGATAGTAGGTGTGGGGCCTGCCCTCTGTGACTGCCACGTTCACCCCCTCCCACCCCACCCCTCATAACCTCCTGTCCTTAATAAAAGAGGAGGATGCCTTTGGCCAGAGCCAAAGGAGAGGTGGAGAAGGAGAGGACAGAGGAGGACTTTAAAGGAGGTTTTTGAATGAACGCCACGAAGCGTTCACTGGCCATCACCTCAGCAGGAGCAGGGAACCCTTGGTGAGTTAACTACCTCTCATCATTTTGAATGTTTGGGTTTAATGTTTAAGGTGCACGGTTTCTATCGATGGTGGGGGCCTTTGTCTTCAAACCTCCCTGTGTTTTCCTTACTCGTTGCTAGGTTACCTCGTATACTCCCCTCATGATTTCAGTCCATCAACAGTTTAGATGGCTTCTCCTGTTGACAAATAGACGCCCTTCAATAAGGCAGAAGAAAAGTCACTTTTTAAAAAAAAATTGAGTGAGAAAGTTTAATGGATTAGATCAAAGTGTTCTGCTCTGGTGCGGATCAATCCACCCTGGGCCTGTAGCTTGTGAAAGGCCTCAAGCCGAGATAAGATACTCTGTGCCCCCTCTCCGTGGTCATCCAGACACGGGTGTGGCCAGAGGAGAGGGAGAGCAAGAGAGAGAGACACAGAGAAGAGCAGGTTCCGAGTCACTCCCATCTCTGCTCTGCCTACACCAGTGATTTAGCAGACCCGTGAACAGGTCCTCCCAAATCCCTTCCGCACCAGATAGCCCAAGTTCAGGGAGGTAAGGATACATTAAAAAAAACGGGGGCAGGAGTAGATATTATGACTGGTCGAGCCTGCTCTGCCGTTCCATGGCTTCAACTCCACTTACCCATCCTGCTCCCCATATCCCTGAATCCCCCGAGGATAGTAAATATCTGTCTATCCCAGCCTGACGTGTGTTCAGCGTTGAACCATTCACAACCATCCGGGGTACAGAATTCCAAAGGTTCGCAACCCTCGGAGCGAAGTAATTTCTCCTGATTTCAGTCTGAACTGGTCAAACTGAGTCTGAGATTCTCCAACAGGAACAATCTCCCAGCAGCATCCACCCCATCAAACCCCTGCTGAATTCAGTACCTTTCAGTGAGATCCCCCCCCCACTTCATTCTTTTCAACTCCCAGGAATACAGGCCCTCATTACAAGACAATCTCCTCATCCCAGGGAGCAAGCTTCACTGTACAGACTTCAATGCCGGTATATTCTTCCTTAAATCCGGGACTAAGCCTGTTCACGATACTCCTGATGTGGTGTCACCAAACTCCGGCACAACTGCAGCAAGATCTCTTCACTGCTGTACTCCAATCCCCTGGTACTAAAGGCCAGCACTGGGGCTGACACAGTGGTTAGCACTGCTGCTTCACAGTGCCAGGGATCCGGGTTCGATTCCCAGCTTGGGTCACTGCTCTGTGTGGAGTCTGCACGTTCTCCCCGTGTCCGCGTAGGTTTCCTCCGGGTGCTCCCGTTTCCTTCCACAGACCAAATATGCGCGGGTTAGGTTGATTGGCCATGGTAAATTGCTCCTAGTATCAGGGGGAATTAGTGGGGAAGTACGTGGGAATAAGGCCTGGGTGGGATTGTAGTCGGGCTGAATGGCCTCCTGCACTGCGGAGCCTCGTTGCTGCTCCTGCATTCCTTGCACAAATCTCCCTCAGCAGCAGAACTCAGTCACTCTGTTTAAACACTCGGCTGAGTGGCTCACTCACATCCCCCCACCACTGCCAATGCCTTGGGAGTGGCACATATTTCCAACCCCTTCCTCCCCTCCACCTTCCCTTCCCCTTCCCTCCTGCTCTTTAGAAACCTCTCCCACATGACAGGTTTATAAAGATTCACCGACTCCCAGGACTGTCCACAACTTCTGGGTGTCAGTATTTCATAGAATAAAGTAGAATGTTGGACATCCCTCTCGATGTGACCTTATCTCAGTCTCCTTCTATCCCCCTCTCTCTCTATCATATCTCACTCTCCTTCTATCTTCTCTGTCTGTCTCCCTCTCTCTCTTACCTCAGTCTCCTTCTATCCCTCTCTCTCTTACCTCAGTCTCCTTCTATCCCTCTCTCTCTTACCTCAGTCTCCTTCTATCCCTCTCTTACCTCAGTCTCCTTCTATCCCTCTCTCTCTTACCTCAGTCTCCTTCTATCCCTCTCTCTCTTACCTCAGTCTCCTTCTATCCCTCCCTCTCTTACCTCAGTCTCCTTCTATCTCTCTCTCTCATTGTTCTTGTGGAGCAGCACAGAGAGGCAGCGATTTTGGGCATGCGTGGACGTCACGATTAAGGTAATTTAAAAAAAAATTTTAACTTTTTCTTTCTAGTTTAAAGTTGTGAGCAGTGGTGGGTTTTTTTTTCTTTTTTTAAGTTAGCTAGAAACCGGAAGCCGTTATTAGGAGGCTTAGAGCAGACGCAGCACGGTTTCATTAAGGGGAAGTCGTGTCTGACAAATTTATTGGAGTTCTATGAGGATGTGTCTAGGGCGGTGGATAGAGGAGAGCCGGTGGATGTGGTCTTTCTTGATTTTCAGAAGGCGTTTGACAAAGTGCCTCACAAGAGGTTATTGCAGAAGGTCGAGGGACATGGAGTTGGGGGTAGGGTGTTAGCGTGGATAGAGGATTGGTTGTCAAATAGGAGGCAGAGAGTGGGGGTCAATGGGTGCTATTCGGATTGGCGGTTGGTGACTAGTGGGGTGCCTCAGGGGTCGGTGCTGGGGCCTCAGCTATTTACCATTTATATAGATGATCTGGAGGAGGGAACCGAGTGTAGGGTGTCGAAATTTGCTGATGACACCAAGATTGGTGGAACGGCAAATTGTGCGGAGGGTGTGGAGAGTCTGCAGAAGGATCTAGATAGGCTGGGCGAATGGGCCAGGAAATGGCAAATGGAATTTAATGTTGGCAAGTGCGAGGTGGTCCACTTTGGTAGGAATAATGGTAGGAAGGACTATTACTTATGTAGTGAAAAACTGCAGCAGGCGACGGTGCAGAGGGACCTCGGGGTCCTTGTGCATGAGTCGCAAAAACCCAGCTTGCAGGTGCAGCAGGTGGTCAGGAAGGCGAATGGGATGCTGGCCTTCATCGCGAGGGGGATTGAATATAAAAGTAGGGAGGTCTTGCTGCAGCTGTATAGGGCACTGGTGAGGCCGCAGCTGGAGTACTGTGTGCAGTTTTGGTCGCCATACTTACACAAGGATATTTTGGCCTTGGAGGGAGTGCAGAGGAGGTTTACTAGGCTGATACCGGAGTTGAGGGGGTTGAACTATGAGGAGAGGCTGAATAAACTAGGCTTGTACTCGTTAGAGTTTAGAAGAATGAGGGGAGATCTCATTGATACGTATAAGATGATGAATGGGATGGATAGGATAGAGGTGGAGAGACTCTTCCTGCTCAGAAAGGACAGTAGGACTAGGGGGCACAGCCTCAAGATAAAGGGGGGGCGGTTTAGAACGGAGTTGAGGAGGAACTTCTTCACTCAAAGGGTGGTGAATCTCTGGAATTCTCTGCCCGTTGAAGTGGTGGAGGCTGCCTCGCTAAATATTTTTAAGACGCGAGTTGATGGGTTTTTGATAAGAGAGGGGATTAAGGGTTATGGGGAGAGGGCGGGAATGTGGAACTGAGCCACGACAGATCAGCCATGATCTTATTGAATGGCGGGGCAGGCTCGAAGGGCTAGATGGCCTACTCCTGCTCCTATTTCTTATGTTCTCTCTCTCTCTTACCTCAGTCTCCTTCTATCCCTCCCTCTCTCTCTGTCTTACCTCAGTCTCTTTCTATCCCTCTCTCTCTCTCTCTCTTACCTCAGTCTCCTTCTATCCCTCTCTCTCTCTCTTACCTCAGCCTCCTTCTATCCCTCTCTCTCTCTCTTATCTCAGTCTCCTTCTATCCCTCCCTCTCTCTCTTATCTCAGTCTCCTTCTATCCCTCCCTCTCTCTCTCTCTCTTACCTCAGTCTCCTTCTATCCCTCTCTCTCTCTTATCTCAGTCTCCTTCTATCCCCCCTCTCTGTCCCTCGTGTGTTTACCAGCTTCCTCCTGTTCACTCTGTGTGTGGGAGCGAGTTCCTCGCCTCTCTCTGGGGCCTGAATGTTTCCCCTGTCAGGCCTCCAGCACTCGGGATGTTATGGCACTTTGGCTTTTCAGTTACAGTAACGCAGTGTGTGTGAAACTGGCTCTGTGAAAGGCTGAGCGCTGCCTGGGGTGGGGAACAGTGACAGGGAGGGTGTGGGGATGGGGTATCTAACATGCCCCTTCAGGGGGATAGTCAATGCCAAGCGGTCTCAGGCAGCCTCGTGTGTCTGAACTCACACACACAGCCCAACACACACAGAGACACAGACACAGAGACACACAGACGCTCACACACACACACACACACACACCCCAACACACACAGACACAGAGACACACAGACACTCACACACACACACACACACAGTCACTCACACCGACACACACACACACACACACACACACAGACACTCACACCGACACACTCACACACACACACACACACACACACACACAGACCGACACACACACACACTCACACACACACACATACACTGACACACACACACACACACACACACACATATACACCGACACACACATACACATACACACCCCAATACACACAGACACATACAGAGACACCGACACACAGACACTCACACACACACACACACAGACACACACACACACACACACAGACAGACAGACACTCACACACACACACACAGACCAACACCGACACACACCCCAATACACACAGACACACACAGAGACACACAGACATTCACACACACACACAGACCGACACACACAGACACACACCGACACTCACACACACACACATACACAGACACACACTCACACACTGACACACACAGACACACACACATACACTGACACACACACACAGACACACACCCAATACACACAGACACACACACAGACACACAGACACTCACACATACACAGACACACACACAGAGACACACACATACACCAACACACACAGACATTCACACACACACACACACTGATACACACAGACACACAGAGGCACACAGACACTCACACAGACAGAGACACACACATACACCGACACACACACACACACACACACAGACACTCACACAGACCGACACACACACACACACACACACACACACACACACACAGACACACAGCTCAATCCCGAGACACAGTTGTTAATGTTTCAGCTTCCGCAGTTCATCCCAGCCTGGGGTCAAGATTATCACTAAAATGTAAAGTCTGCCTTTAATCAGCCAAGTGTAAAAGTGGACAGGCCGAGGTGAAAGGATGTCACAGGGGTAACACTGCTGCTCACAGTGCCAGGTTTGTTTTCCAGCTCGGGGTCACTGTCTGTGTGGAGTCTGCACATTCTCCCCGTGTCTGTGTGGGTTTGCTCTGGTTTCCTCCCACAGCCTGAGAGACGGTTCGGGGTCATTGACCCCAAAGCTCAGCTGTTCTTACAGCGCAATGGCTCCCTCTGCTGTACTCACCCCACATCACACCCCCTACTCTCTGTCTCTGTCCCATTCACTCCCCTCTCCCCCTCCACCCACCCCCATCCCCCTCCCACACCCTCACCCCCACAGCCTCTCCCTCCCACACCCTCACCCCACAGCCTCTCCCTCCCACACCCTCACCCCCACAGCCTCTCCCTCCCACACCCTCACCCCCACAGCCTCTCCCTCCCACACCCTCACCCCCACAGCCTCTCCCTCCCACACCCCTCTCCCCACAGCCTCTCCCTCCACACCCTCACCCCCACAGCCTATCCCTCCACACCCTCACCCCCCACAGCCTCCGCCCACCCCCATCCCCCTCCCACACCCTCTATCCCCCCAGCCTCTCCTCCCACACCCTCACCCCCACAGCCTCTCCCCCCTCACCCTCCACTCCACACCCCCCCCCCCACACCCCCCTCCCCCCACACCCCCCTCCTCCCACACTCCCCTCCTCCCACACTCCCCTCCCCCCCACACCCCCCTCCTCCCACACCTCCCCTCCCCCCACACTCCTCCCCCTCCCCTCCCCACCCCCCCCACACCCCCACTTTTCCCCTTGTCTCCCACTCTTTCTCCCATTTTCTCTCTCTCTCCCCCCTCTTTCTGTCTCCCCCTCTTTCCCTTTACCCTCACCAACTCTCCCCCACCACCCTCCGCCTCTACTCTCCCCCCGCCCACCCCCACACCCCTATGTCCCCCTCCCTTTTCATCTCTCTCTCCCCCCCGATCTCTCTCACCGTACTCTCTCCTCCTTCCCCTCCCTCTTCCCTCTCTCCCAGCACTCTCCCCTCCTCTCTCTCTCGCTCTCCCTCCTCTCTTTTTCTATCTCTTTCTCTCTCCCCCCTCTCCCACTACACTCTTCTCTCTCCCCCCTCTTTCTCTCCCCTCCCAACCCTCCCCAGTAATGATCCCATCTCTCCTCTCTCCTCCTCTCTGTCTCCGTCCTCCCTCCCTCCCCCTCTCTCCCTCCCTCCCTCCGGCTCTCTCCCACCACAGTCCCTCCTTCTCTTCCACCTATCTCTCTCTCTCTCTCTCTCTCCATGTCCACGCTCTCGCTTTCTGTCTCCCTCTCTCCCACCCACCCACACTCTCTCCCTCTCTTTCTGCACCTCTCTCTATTACCCTCTCACTCCGCGTCCCTTTATCGCCGCCCCCAGCCCCACGTCTCTCCCGCGTCGGAGGTGTTTTCGACGTTGCCTCAGTGAGTTACTGCAGCCCCTGTGAATCTTACAGTGCAGGAGGAGGCCATTCAGCCCATCGAGTCTGCACCCACCACAATCCAGGCCCTACCATGCCGAGGGGTGGCACAGTAGCTCAGTGGTTCGCACTACTGCTTCACAACACCAGGGAGCTGGTCTGATTCCTATCTTGGGTCACTGGCCTGTGCGGAGTCGGCATGTTCTCCCCGTGTCTGCGTGGGTTTTCTCTGGGTGCTCCAGCTTCCTCCCACATTGTGGAAGACACGCTGGTTAGGGTGCGTTGACTCGAACAGGCGCCCGGAGTGTGGCGACTAGGGGAATTTCACAGTAACTTCATTGCGATGTTAATGTAAGGTTTACTCGTGACTATAAGTAAACTTTACTTTATCCCCTTAACCCCACACATTTACCCTGCTAATCCCCCTGACACTAAGGGGAGAATTTAGCCAATCCACCTAACTTGCACATCTTTGTACTGTGGGGGGAAAGTGGAGCACCCACAGGAAAGCCACACAGACACGGGCAGTGAGCCAAGGCAGGGATTCGAACCCTGGTCCCTGGCGCTGTGAGGCAGCAGCACTGTGGCACGTGCCGCCTCTTATCGATGGCTGCTTCGCTGGGGGAGGAGTGAACGTCGAAGGACAGAGAGGGGCTGCTGATCAAGCAGCTTTTACACAGGAATGCATTGCATCAGATATGTGGCCACTCGGCCCAATCCAGCCGTGCTACGTTTTTGCTTCACTCCTCCTCTGAAACTACCAGTAGCATCCTCGGTTCCCATCTCCCTCACTTACTTCCTTCTCCCCCCCTTAAAAACATTGATAGTCTCCGCCTTCACCACAGTAAACTGCAAATCCACACTATTGTGTCAAAGATTTCTCCTGAATTCCCTGCTGGATTTCTTGGTGACTATCTTCTCTCAATGGCTTCACTATCTCCCCATCTCCCATCTACCAAAACCTTTCTGGACTTTAAACACCTCTATTGTTCTCCTAACAGATAAACGCCCACATTCCTGGTATCACCTTCGTACACCTTTACTTTCTCCAAAACCTCTATAGCTGTGATATTGTGAGCAGCTGGCTAGTGGTATTGTCACTGGACTGGTAATCCAGAGATCCAAGGTGATGTTCTGGGGACCCGGGTTCGAATCCCACCACAACAGATAGTGACATTTGAATTCAATTTAAAAAAACCCTGGAATTAAGAATCTACTGATGACCATGAAACCATTGTCGATTGTCAGAATAAACCCCTCTGATTCACTAATGTCCTTTAGGGAGGGAAATCTGCCATCCTTACTCAGTCTGGACTACAGGTGATTCCAGAGCCACAGCAATGTGGTTGACCCTGAAATGGCTGAGCGAGACCCTCAGTTCAAGGGGCAATTAGGGATTGGCAATAAATACCAGTGATGCTCATATCCATGAACAAATGAAGTAAAGAATTGTGGACGGTACTCGGGTTTTTACAACAACCAGCAATGGTTTTATGGTCATCGTTAATTCCAGATTTTACATTGAGTTCAAATTTAAGGATATTTTGGCCTTGGAGGGAGTGCAGAGGAGGTTTACTAGGCTGATACCGGAGTTGAGGGGGTTGAGCTATGAGGAGAGGCTGAATAAACTAGGCTTGTACTCGTTAGAGTTTAGAAAGAATGAGGGGAGATCTCATTGAGATGTATAAGATGATGAATGGGATGGATAGATAGAGGTGGAGAGACTCTTCCTGCTCAGAAAGGACAGTAGGACTAGGGGGCACAGCCTCAAGATAAAGGGGGCGGTTTAGAACGGAGTTGAGGAGGAACTTCTTCACTCAAAGGGTGGTGAATCTCTGGAATTCTCTGCCCGTTGAAGAGGTGGAGGCTACCTCGCTAAATATTTTTAAGACGCGGGTTGATAGGTTTTTGATAAGAGAGGGGATTAAGGTTATGGGGAGAGGGCAGGAATGTGGAACTGAGCCACGACAGATCAGCCATGATCTTATTGAATGGCGGGGCAGGCTCGAAGGGCTAGATGGCCTACTCCTGCTCCTATTTCTTACGTTCTTATGTTCACCATCTGCCATGGTGGGATTTGAATCTGGGTCTGCCGAAGAATTAGGCCGGGTCTCTGGATTGCTAATCCAATGACAATACTACTAAACTATCGCATTCCTTTAGACCTCAACCACACAGTTCCAGGTATCATCCAGCCAAGGCTTCAAACAGGTTTAGCAGAACTGCTTTTTAATTCTAACCCTTTGGACATTAAGGCTTGGTTTATTTTTATTTTAATGGCCTGTGGTCATTTGTAGTGGTTTTTGACTTTTGTGTACTCTTTATGCCTCTATCCTTTCTCTTTATTCTCCGAGTTATGTCCATCCCTCTTCTGTTCCTTATCAAAATGTCACACTTCATATTTTTCTGTTTTGAGCTGTCTTGGTGAATTCTTCTGCAAGTTTCCAAACACCTTCCAACAAATTGTAGTACTGACTATCCCCCCCCCAAAACAATCTTGCGCCTGCCACAAATTTTAAAGCTTGATTTCGAATTTTGAAATTTGTTTAGAATTTCAAAATGGTATTTTGAATTTTGAAATCATGTTTTGAATTTTGAATCGTGTTTGGAATATCAAAATCATGTTTCAAATTTCAAAATTGCGTTTTTGAATTTCAAAATTGCGTTTTGAATTTCAAAATTGCGTTTTGAATTTCAAGATGGTGTTTTGAATTTCAAGATCGTGTTTTGAATTTCAAGATTGTGTTTTGAATTTTGTGATTGTGTTTTGATTTTGAAAATTGTGTTTGAATTTCGAAATGGCGTTTTGAATTTTGAAATTGTGTTTTGAATTTTGAAATTGTGGGTGGGATTTTCCATCCGCCCCCATGATGTGTTTTGCAGAGGTGGTCCGCCATTGACCACCAATGAGATCTTCTAGTCCTGCCATTCCCTCAGCTTTTCCTGTTATCAACACCTCTGCCGCTGGGGAACCAGTGGGGGTTAGGGTGGGGTGGGATGGGCCTGAAAAATTCCAGCCTGTATCTTAACTTAGAAATTGCGTTTCGAATGTAGAAATTGTGGCTGGAATTTTCTGGCTGTTCTTGCCAGTGGGGACCCTGCTGCAGGTTTCCCCTGTGGCAGGGGGGGAAATTGAAGCGAGAGAGGGGAGGAAGCTGGGGGGAAGGAGGGGGAGGAACGCATAGAATGGGGAATACCATTGTCAGTATCAGGATCAGAGATCCTGCCACTGGAACATGGTGGGCCATCTCCAATACTGCAAAGCACATGGAAAATCCTGCCATGTGGTTCCAATTTAGAAACGGGATTTCCAATATAGAAATTCCATTCATTTCACTTTCACTTAACTCCTTTCCCCAATTCAGGGTAGTTGGACCCTATTCTAATGGAAACTGGAAACTAAGCAGAATACACGCAGGACAGGATGGAGTCCATTACAGGGAACACACACTCACAGTCGCACACACACTCACAGTCGAATTTAATGTTGGCAAGTGTGAGGTGGTCCACTTTTGGTAGGAAGAATGGTAGGAAGGACTATTACTTACGTGGCGAAAAACTGCAGCAGGCGACGGTGCAGAGGGACCTCAGGGTCCTTGTGCATGAGTCGCAAAAACCCAGTCTGCAGGTGCAGCAGGTGGTCAGGAAGGCGAATGGGATGCTGGCCTTCATAGCGAGGGGGATTGAATATAAAAGTAGGGAGGTCTTGCTGCGGCTGTATAGGGCATTGGTGAGGCCGCAGCTGGAGTACTGTGTGCAGTTTTGGGCGCCGCACCTGCGCAAGGATATTTTGGCCCTGGAGGGAGTGCAGAGGAGGTTTACTAGGCTGATACCGGAGTTGAAGGGATTGAGCTATGAGGAGAGGCTGAATAAACTAGGCTTGTACTCGTTAGAGTTTAGAAGAATGGAGGGGAGATCTCATGAGACGTATAAGATGATGAATGGGATGGATAGGATAGAGGTGGAGAGACTCTTCCCGCTCAAAAAGACAGTAGGACTAGGGGGCACAGCCTCAAGATAAAGGGGGGGCGGTTAGAACGGAGTTGAGGAGGAACTTCTTCACTCAAAGGGTGGTGAACCTCTGGAATTCTCTGCCCGTTGAAGTGGTGGAGGCTGCCTCGCTAAATATTTTTAAGAAGCGGGTTGATGGGTTCTTGATAAGAGAGGGGATTAAGGGTTATGGGGAGAGGGCGGGAATGTGGAACTGAGCCACAACAGATCAGCCATGATCTTATTGAATGGCGGGGCAGGCTCGAAGGGCTAGATGGCCTACTCCTGCTCCTATTTCTTATGTTCTTATGTTCTTATACACACACACACACACACACAC